>NC_057386.1:72865839-73165839 GCF_019320065.1 Cervus canadensis
GATAGGCTACCCACTCCAGTATTCTGGCCTGGAGAATTCCTGGTGGCTCAGCTGGTAAAGAATCAGCTTGCAGTGTGGGAGACTTGGGTTCGGTCCCTGGTTTGGGAAGATCCACTGGAGAAGGGAAGGGCTACCCATACCAGTATTCTGGCTTTGAGAATTCCATGGGGTTGCAAAGAGTTGGACATGACTAAGCGACTTTCACTTTCACCAGTTGTTGCATGTACAGAAATGGGTCTGAGGTCATGTTTAAGAAACTCTGAGTTAAAAAATAAAGCACAATTCCTGTGGTTGGACTTTTTAGGAGTTTTGATGGGAAATATAAATGATACTTTATATTAGCATTTAAGATTATTTTAACATGAAACTGATTTTTGTGTGAAATATCTTGTTAGGTTTGTGTTCTATGTGGTATAGATTTTAAATAATGCTGTGCTAGAATATAGTACATGTTGTTGTTCAGTCACTAAGTCAGGTCTGACTTTTTGTGACCCCATGAACTGCAACATATCAGGCTTCCCTGTCCTTCACTGTCTCCTGGGGTTTGTTTAAACTAACGTCCACTGAGTTTGTGATGCCATCCAACCATCTCATCCTCTGGCGCCTCCTTCTCCTCCTTCCCTGAATCTTTCCCAGCATCAGGGTCTTTTCCAATGAGTCCAGTCTGCACCAGATGACCAAAGCATTGGAGCTTCAGCTTCTGCATCAATCCCTCCAGTGAATATTCAGGGTTGATTTCCTTTAGGATTGACTGCTTTAATCTCCTTGCTGTCCAAGGAACTCTCAAGAGTCTTCTTCAGCACGACAATTTAAAAGCGTTACTTCTTCAATGCTCAGCCTTCTTTATGGTCCAGTTCTCACATCCATATGTGACTGCTGGAAAAACCATAACTTTGAATACTAAGACATTTTTGTCTGCAAAGTGATGCCTCTGCTTTTTGAATATGCTGTCTTGGTTTGTCATAACTTTTCTTTCAAGGAGCAAGCATCTTTTAATTTTGTGGCTCTATGAAGAGGAAATGAGTGAAATAAATGGATATATATTCACTTAGTATATATTAATATTTCAAGTAATATTCAGCAATATCTTGTTTAAGGAAAAGTTTGGAACAGAATTATTAAATCTCTGAATGACAGCTCATCTTACTTTCTGTTGTTTGTATAGTTTTCTATTAATTACTCTAGTTTGAAAATGCATCCCATCTTGATGCAAGTAACAAGCTTACCTTTCAAGCTCTGACCTCTTACATTCAATGCAGTATTCAACACTAGTTACTTGACTGATGTTGGACCAGTCTTTTCTTATTTGACAAAGAAAGTAGGACTTAGAGATAGTATAGAAAGAGAGAAAATGAAAGGAGAATATAGAAAGAAAGAGTTCACAAGTTAAAGATATAATTTTTTTAAAAAATGAAAGAGGAAGAAAGGAAAAAGAGGAAGAGAGAGAAGGAAGAAAGAGAAGAGAAAAGACAGAAAAAAAACTTAACATGAAAATTCTTAAGACTGAACTCTTTTAATATTGTAGAATGGGCATAGAACCCTGAACAAATCTCTACCTCTGTGGTAGTCAGTTCATTTATGTGTGGGATGTAATTTGTGGAGGTTGCACTGTGACATTCAGTTACTTAATTCTCTGTGATTGTGAATCACCTATAAAGCCCTAAGGATTATAACAATTCTCTAGAACCCTGAAGTGAATACCAAGAGAAGTTAGCTTGTATACTAAAGAATTATTCAGGAAGCAATTTTATCTGTCTTGAAGGCACATTTTATATAATTATTTATATAGTCTCCTTAGTGAAAAGCCACACCCGTGTATTTGTTTCTACACTTGGAATTGTGTTTCAGGTCTGTGGAAATATTTTGATAGCCAGTAGAGATTCATTGAACATAGTTATGCATACTAACATCTACTTTTCTCTTTAATATTTCAAAGAAAGGGATTGATTAGAAAAGAAGGGAGTGAATTTCTATTCATGACTCAATTCAATGAATTTAAACTGTAGATTAAATATTAGTATGATGATCTGATTTCCTTCCAGAATTTCCATTCCCTTTTTCTAAGATGCAAATGCTGAGGACTCACCATTATTAAAATTCTAACTAAGCTAGATATATTTCTTCATATGTTCAATAAAATTTAGTGACACTGGATTCATTATTTTTGCCATAAATATTAATATTTATCTTTAAAGTTTTCTGGGCCATGTATAATCTGTGAAATATAAGTGATTTTTCTTAATTATTATTGATTTGTAGAAAGGCTGCTAAGGCTTTCCATGAGCAATGAAACTTATTTCATTTGTTAAGACATACAAATAAAATGTAAGTAATGTATACATGAGATATTTTGAAGAAATGAATAGCTAGTACCCTGCTAAGAACCCCCATCAAATTTATTTCTAGAAGGGTTACAAATGTTAGCAATAAGAAAACTAACTGTTTCTATGTCCTCAATAACACATTCTAGTCTATCAACACAACTTATGAGCAAAGAATCAGCAAAGGTGGATGATGAACGATCAAATAAAAATCCTTCCCAGTTTTAAAGCAAATATTTCTCACTTTATGGCAGTTTATCCTTACACTATTATTTAAAATAAAACTAGTGTACACATGACAACTAAATTTAAATTTGCAAAAAGCTGCAAGCCTAGAAGATATTTTTTAGCTTCTCTGTTTTCCCAGTGTTAATAATAAAATAGATAAATAAATCTTTAATACATAATGATAGTAACTTCATGGATACTCTCTGGGATCTGTCACAAACTGATTTGGAAACAAACACAGGCACGTTTTATAAAATGTTTGACATGGGTTGAAAATATATAAATGTCACAACATAACGCATCTTGCACAACAAGATGAGGGGCTTATATATATTGGGATCTCATACAATTCTAAGCAGGAATGACATCTTGATTAGTAAATACACATCTTTGTTGGAAGTATACATACGTGTATTGACTCAGAGTTATGCAACATAAGTTAATTAGGGAAATAAACATTTCCACTGATTAATCATGAAATTGCTTCAAATGTTCTAGTAAGCTCATTGTGCATATTGACTCACTGATTTTAACTAAAATTGATGGAGAAATGATATATGGATAAAAATAAGCCTCCTGAAAATAATAATAAGCCTCCTAGTACACTTGACCTGAAGGTCTCTGGAAACATAGACAAATACAGAAAAAAAGCAAAACATGAGGTGTTCTGAGAACTGTTCCCAGGAGAATCCTGGGAGGACGGTACTATTTCAAATTAATTTGAAAGCAGTAGATTTTGAGACATTTTTATGTCAATTACAGACACTGCTACACTTGTCATATATCAGAAGGGAAAATTTAAATCTTTTGAAAAGCTGTAGTAAAACTCACAGGTGTCCCAGTATAACATTTGCCATCTTAGTCGTTTTTAAGTGTACCATTCAGTAGTAGTAAGTACATTTACCTGGTTTGCAAATTTCTCTTTGAGACTAGGCTTTCACTTTGAATATATATAAAAAAGTGGGATTTCAGTTATTTTAGACATGTATCTAGGAGTGGATTGTATGGTGATTCTGCTTTTGTTCCTCAGAAAGGAACTACTGTACCATTTTCATTTATTTATTTATTTATTTATTTTTGTAGTAACTGCTTCATTTTGGATTCCCACCAACGGTGCTCAAGTGTTTCAGTTATTTCACATCTCTCCTGAACAGTTGCTGTTTTCTGTTTTTTTTTTTTTTATTATTTTTTTAAAATAATGGCCATTCTAATGGATGTGAGGTGGTATCTCATTTTGGCTTTGATTTGCTTTCCATATTGAGAATCTTTTCATGGACTCATTGGCCAATTATATATCTTTCTTGGAGAAATCCCCGTTCAAATCCTTTCCCCAGTTTTTAATTAGGTTGTTCATTTTTGAGTTGTAGAAGTTCTTTATAATTTTTATATTAATCTATAATTAAAGATATGATTTTCATAGATTTTATATCATTCTGTGTGTTGCTTTTTTACTCTGTTGATTGTATCCTTTATGCACAGTCATTTAAATTTTGATGTAATGTAATTTATCTATTTTTTTCTTTTTTGCCTATACTATTAGTATCATAGTATGGAAATATTTGCCAAATTTAATAAAAAGCATGAAGCTTTCTTTTATCATGTGTTTTTTTTTCTAAGTCATTCATTTTATTTATAAAGTTTATTGCTTTTATTCTTAACCTACAAGAGATTGTATAAGATCACAGGAAATCAAAAATAGTTCACAGAATAAGTGAGTTGAATTGGTCATTTGACATTGCCAAATTCAGAAATAAACTTATTTATTTTTTTAGAAATAAACTTTAAGTCATCTTTGAATTACTCCGTATATGCTCCCTGGTTCCATGTAATACACATTTCCCTGAATTAACACTAATCTCAGTTATGTGCTGGAAACACTTTATCCAAATTGCAGATTTCTTCCCTTCCTTTATTGTATTTTCAATCAGAAAAAGACCTTAATTCTAATATAAAATCTATTAGAATTAAAATCATTTTTGATTTCTTTTTCTATAGAGTTTTTTTTTTAATTATTATTTTTTTTCCAGTGGGTTTTGTCATACATTGATATGAATCAGCCATGGATTTACATGTATTCCCAATCCCGATCCCCCCTCCCACCTCCCTCTCCACCCGATTCCTCTAGGTCTTCCCAGTGCACCAGGCCGGAGCACTTGTCTCATGCATCCCACCTGGGCTGGTGATCTGTTTCACCATAGATAGTATACATGCTGTTCTTTTGAAATATCCCACCCTCACATCTCACCACAAAGTTCAAAAGTCTGTTGCTGTATTTCCGTGGTCTCTTTTCTGTTTTTGCATATAGGTTATGCGTTATCACCTTTCTAAAATTCCATATATATGTGTTAGTAATGCTTTGTATTACATGTTCATTTATCTTCTGGCTACTTCACTCTGTATAATGGGCTCCAGTTTCATCCATCTCAGTAGAACTGATTCAAATGAATTCTTTTTAATGGTTGAGTAATATTCCATGGTGTATATGTACCACAGCTTCCTTATCCATTCATCTGCTGATGGGCATCTAGGTTGCTTCCATGTCCTGGCTATTATAAACAGTGCTGCGATGAACATTGGGGTGCACGTGTCTCTTTCAGATCTGGTTTCCTCAGTGTGTATGCCCAGAAGTGGGATTGCTGGGTCATATGGCAGTTCTATTTCCAGTTTTTTAAGAAATCTCCACACTGTTCTCCATAGTGGCTGTACTAGTTTGCATTCCCACCAACAGTGTAAGAGGGTTCCCTTTTCTCCACACCCTCTCCAGCATTTATTGCTTGTAGACTTTTGGATAGCAGCCATCCCTGACTGGCGTGTAATGGTACCTGTCATTGTGGTGGTTTTGATTTGCATTTCTCTGATAATGAGTGATGTTGAGCATCTTTTCATGTGTTTGTTAGCCATCTGTATGTCTTCTTTGGAGAAATGTCTGTTTAGTTCTTTGGCCCATTTTTTGATTGGGTCATTTATTTTTCTGGAATTGAGCTGCAGGAGTTGCTTGTATATTTTTGAGATTAATCCTTTGTCTGTTTCTTCATTTGCTATTATTTTCTCCCAATCTGAGGGCTGTCTTTTCACCTTACTTATAGTTTCCTTTGTAGTGCAAAAGCTTTTAAGTTTCATTAGGTCCCATTTGTTTAGTTTTGCTTTTATTTCCAATATTCTGGGAGGTGGGTCATAGAGGATCTTGCTGTGATTAATGTCGGAGAGTGTTTTGCCTATGTTCTCCTCTAGGAGTTTTATAGTTTCTGGTCTTACATTTAGATCTTTAATCCATTTTGAGTTTATTTTTGTGTATGGTGTTAGAAAGTGTTCTAGTTTCATTCTTTTACAAGTGGTTGACCAGTTTTCCCAGCACCACTTGTTAAAGAGGTTGTCTTTTTTCCATTGTATATCCTTGCCTCCTTTGTCAAAGATAAGGTGTCCATAGGTTCGTGGATTTATCTCTGGGCTTTCTATTCTGTTCCATTGATCTATATTTCTGTCTTTGTGCCCGTACCATACTGTCTTGATGACTGTGGCTTTGTAGTAAGAGTCTGAAGTCAGGCAGGTTGATTCCTCCAGTTCCATTCTTCTTTCTCAAGATTACTTTGGCTATTCGAGGTTTTTTGTATTTCCATACAAATTGTGAAATTCTTTGTCTAGTTCTGTGAAAAATACCGTTGGTAGCTTGATAGGGATTGCATTGAATCTATAGATTGCTTTGGGTAGAATAGCCATTTGACAATATTGATTCTTCCAATCCATGAACACGGTATGTTTCTCCATCTGTTTGTGTCCTCTTTGATTTCTTTCATCAGTGTTTTATAGTTTTCTATGTATAGGTCTTTTGTTTCTTTAGGTAGATATACTCCTAAGTATTTTATTCTTTTTGTTGCAATGGTGAATGGTATTGTTTCCTTAATTTCTCTTTCTGTTTTTTCATTGTTAGTATATAGGAATGCAAGGGAACAATTTGTTATTTTTTAAGTCACAAGTTAGTCAATGGACTTTTCAAAGGGATAAATGCAAACTTTCAGTCTTTGGGGTTATTTTTAAATTTTAGGTCTATGATCATGGTCAATTCAAAATCATGGTTTGACCACAAAGACAAATGACTAGACAAAGCTTTTTTTTTTTTTTTTCTGATCTAGTTCATTCAGCTCATCAAGGTGTGCAATCTGTACCTACACTCTTCCTTTTCCTTACAGGTGTCTGTGTCCTAATCCCCTGGATGCATGACTATGTTATGTGACATGGCAAAGGAGAAACAATGTTATAGATGGGATTGAGGATGCTAGTGAGCTGACCCTGAGATGGGGAGACTAACCTGGACCAGCGGGTGAGCCTAATATAATCACGAGGGTCTTTAAAAGTGAAAGAGGGAGGCAGATGAGGGAGAACAAGAGACTGGCAGCATGGAAACGACTTGGTCTGACATTGCTGGTGATTGAATGGGGCCACAAGCCAAGGAATGTGAGTGACCTCGAGAACTGGAAAAGGCAAGGGAATCAATCTTCCTTACAGCCTCCAAAAGGCACCTGCTCTTGCCAACACCTTGATCTCATCACCCATTTTGGGCTTTGGCCTCCAGAAATGTAGGATAATAAATTGCTTTAAACCATGAAGTGTGTGTTAATTTGTTAGGAAATCAACAAACATTTATTGTCTACTCTGGACCCAGGGAGGTAGAGTTGGTGTCTAGGGGTCTCAGCAAAAACAGTAGGGGCAGCTTTCAGAGTAGGATCTCTAAGAAAGGGCTGTGAAGCTGAGAGGAAATGTGAGGAGTCTCTGGAAGATACCATTTAGGTCTGGGACAGCATGTATTTGAACATCTTTTAATTTCTTCATCTTCTTCATGCTTTGGGTATTTGGTTTCCTCTCTCAGGAAACTGGTGTTGTCTGCAGAAGAATTTTGTTTCATGGAAATACTTGTCTTTACAAAAGTAAATGGAGTCAACAATATGAGATTCAGGCATCCAAGTAATTAGACATGGTCTTCTGTTGTTTAGCATCTTTTAAATTAATGGAAAATTAATTTTGTGCACTTCAATAGCATTTTTACTTTGAAGGATCAAAGAAAGTATGTTCTACAGACTTTTATTCAGGATGCTTTCCTTCACTTTGCTCCCTGGGAATATGAGCCGTACCCTACTGAATGTCCAAAGGTCCCGCAGCAAATAAAGAATGCTCTGATGCTTAGCCAAGGAAAATGTTGGGAGAAACTGCAGGAAAGACTAGACTTATAGGAAGCTCCCTGAAGCAGGATCTTAAGAAACATTAAATGGAGGACATGAGAAAGCTGAAACCACACTCTACTCATTATCTGACATAGTCACATTCTCCCATAAGCCTTATTTTTGTGTCCAACTAGAAACCTGGCTTCATTATGATTGTACTTGTCTGAAACTTGTCAGGTTTTTGTTGACTTGTTTTTCTTCTTCTGTCCTTTTTTGGTGGCTTCCCTAGTGCTTCCAATGGTAAAGAATCTGCCTGCAGAGCAGGAGACCCGGATTCGATCCCTGGGTCGGGAAGATCCCATGGAGGTGTGCATGGCTACCCTCTCCAGTATTCTTGCCTGGAGAATTCCACGGACAGAGGAGCTGGGCAGGCTACAGTCCATGGGGTCAGAAAGAGTCAGACATGACTGAGCAACTAACACTTTCACTTTTAAAGGACAGAGTTATTTTTTACGAAACGTGTTTGGGCAGTATGCCGTAGAAGGAAGAGCAGCTACTTTGGCATCAGAAATCCTCCATGACAATATGGCATTGCCACTTCCTAAAGACAAGCTCCCCAGACGACTTCTATCTTGATTTCCTCCTCTGTAAAGTGGGAATGGTGATAAACACACACCTTGTGGGGCTGTTGTAATAATTACATGAAACACAACATACAAAGCCTCACTTCATGGATGAAGTATTGAATTAATGGTAGGTGAGTGAATGAATGCTAGCGCCCAGGACAATGAAAGGTCATTGCACCCAGGGACCCCAGTCCTACCCTAGTAGTCATGTGACCCTCAACCACTCAGGAAGGAAGCTCAACTTCCTCTATCTGCAAAAGAGAAATAATCTTAATACCCACCTCATAGGCTTACTGTGGGACTTCCCAGGTGGCTCAGCGGGTAAAGAATCTGCAACGCAGGAGACAAAAGAGACAGAGGCTTGATCCCTGGGCTGGGGAGATCCCCTGGAGGAGGAAATGACAACCCACTCCAGTATTCCAGCCTAAAGAATCCTGTGGATAGAGGAGCCTGGTGGGCTACAGCCCATGGGGCCACAGAGAGTCGGACACGACTAAAGCTAGTGAGCACAGGCTTTCTGGGAGGCTTATTCAGGCCGCGTATGTGAAGGCCTGGTGGTTTGCCTGATTTTAGCTGAATAAGAATCTGACTATATGGTGAACGATTATAATTATTTGGCTGGCTCACAGACACACACATGCACATCCATACACAGGCAGATAAATAGAGCCTTTTTACTCAAAGTTAAAATTTTCCAGAAGTTTTACGTCTATTGTCAATATCACTTACCTGATTAGGGCCCAGAGTTCCAAGTCATAACCTGATAATGCCTTATAAATGCAGAGATATGCCATGATGTGCTCAAGAGTTTTTAACCTTTCGTTAATGTTTATGAAACAATCTTATGTACAATGTGAAAAGACATCTAGCTCTCCCTCCACTGGAGGGTACTAGTTTTTCTTGTGCATGTATTTGTTTTTCCCCATTAATCTTCCCTTATTTTCTGTTGAATTCTGAAATAAATGTGTCTTCCAATTTGTGGTGAGAGCATAAACCCAGATTTGATCTCCCAGGGTTTGGAGGAGGAATTAGATTTTGCTTTTATGCTTAGTGCAAAAGTCAGCCTCATGTATTCAGCAATAATTCTTTGTTTTTCTCATCTTTCTCCTGAGAAAATAGGAAATTAAGTGTATCCCAGTAGAGTGACTTGGTATTGATGAAGTGGCACTTTGTCTCAGCCGGAGTTTGGGGCTCAGTTGATTTTATTCAGGGACTGCGGCTGATGACAAGAAGATAAATGTTGCATTTCCACTGGCTGCTGCTTGGTTCACGTGACCCAGACACCTCACTGCTTCTCAGATGCCTCAAGGAGATGAACCACAGGACTGCAATGCATTTCATCATTTATACTAAAAATGTGTCAAGTACTGTCTGCAACTGCCAGCCTGTTTTCTTGTTTTCAGTCAAGCACTCAGCCTTGGGAAAAACATTCAGCCTTGAAATACCTGGCCTGAAGGACTGTCACTTCCATTTTATAGCCAGATCACCGTTCATTATATGTATCTAGGATGACTGAATCTGTGTGTATTCTCTAAGTCGTCTCCTTTCAGAGAGAAAAGGGGCCTCTATTTAAGGGATAAATAAACAGTGCAATCGGGTCAGCACGTTGTTTAGAAACAGTTGCCGTTGCCACAGAGTTCTGCAAAACTGCCCAAACCCATGCATTTGTCCTCAGATAAGAAGCACTTCCTGCTTATCCACCACATACAAACCTGTAGATACAGAAATTTATCTCAGCTTCAGACTTGCACATAAAACCTGCCTGTGGTTTCTCTACATAGCTGCTTCAACCATCAGCCTGAGAGCACAGGTCAGCAATGGAACACAGTAATATTTTTAAAGGAAGTCTGCAATTTGAG
The DNA here is from genome assembly GCF_019320065.1 of Cervus canadensis. NCBI lineage: Eukaryota > Metazoa > Chordata > Mammalia > Artiodactyla > Cervidae > Cervus > Cervus canadensis. Next base: position 72,876,030 of record NC_057386.1, read on the forward strand.
AGAAACAATAGGAAATGGAAGCATAAAGACAAAGTCAGAGGCACTGGGAGAAAATTTGCAATGTTTACTGTATTGGACATGAGCCCTCTGTCCCCTTCAAGTTCCAGCCTCTTCCTGAAACCAATGCTTACAATATATAATTAAATATTTATTCAGTTGCTTTCAACTCCAATTGCACCACCCACAGAACCTGCCGTGTTGATCTGTGAACTTTGGCTTAACTAGAGCAAGGCTTCTGAGCTCTGCCCACATTTTTAACTCCTCCCCTCTGTCCATCCTTACACCCCCATATTCCACAGAAGAGGTCCTGCCCATGAAGTGCATGTAGGGCCAAGTGGGTGAACATGGAACGGTAGCGGACAGAAGCTCTAAATAACTGAGATTCCTGGGGAGTGGTCCTCAAGATCTTTTGGAAGAAGATGATGCAGTATGCCCAGCAACCCTCTGAAATACTAAGGAAGGCATTGGTTTTATGTATGGTAGCATAGGCGGAAGCCACATGATTTACTCTGACCACTAAAGGAAATAATGACTTCAACAGGGTGGGAGATGTGTGGAGCAACCTCCAGTCTACTGTGTCTCCATGAGGTATGGGCTTCTTGGGCAAGAATTCTATCCCTATCTTTATACTTCCATAGTGCTTATCACATAGAGTTCATACATAGAATTGTATCCCTTTCTCTATATTTCTAACACTATTTAAACGGCTTACTTCCTAAGCCATGTCCAGCTCTTTGCAACCCCATGAACTTTAGCCCTCCAGGCTTCTTTGTCCATGGGATTTTTCCAGGCAAGAATCCCTATCTCTGTATTTCTGACATAGTGTTTATCATAGTAAGTCCCCTATGGAAAGCTGCAAACTTTCCAAAGTTTGCAAAGATATGAGCATGTGTGCCAGACCCTGTATGCCAGCTGTTTGTCCTGCCCCACTGTACTTTTCAAGGTACTGTACTGTAAGATTTTAAATGTTTTATTTCTTGTGTTTGTTTTTTATCTATGTATTTTTTAGTGGAAAGCATTAAATCCTATTACAGAATAGTACTATATAGCTGATTGTGTTAGTTAGGTACCTAGGCTAACTTTTGGACTTACAAACATGGTCTCCAAATATATATAGGGGACTTTCTGTAAAAAGTGACTAGTAATGTTGGTTGTTTGAATAAATGATCGATTCCTTCATTCTATTTCACCTCTGAGACCACATTTTTTTAAAAAAAAATGAATAGGTGACCATTGTCTTCTTACTATGATTACCAGGGAGATTGCCTAAGAACCAACACTGGCTTGAACAGTACTTCTCAAACTAGGCATCTTTTTAATACAAAGATTCTGATTTAGGTGGTCTATGATGAGATCTGAGATCCTGCATTTTTCATATGATCCCAGATGATGCTGGCTTTGCTGGTTCACAGAACACGAAAGGTTAGAAGACACTGGGTCAAAAACTCACAGAGAATAGGTGAGCCATAGTACAGAATGCCTTGATTTTTGTGAGCCAAATAAGATTTTAGACTACTATGGTTCGACTGTTGCAGAATATATAGTATTTGTTGATTCCTCTGTTCTTTTAAATGAGGTGTTCATTTGAAATGTAGCCAGCTGTCAGCAAGCTTGCAACAGCTTTCAAGTTTTGGGGTTGATGCCAATTTCCTGACCTTTCCACCCAGAAAAGAAATGTCTCCAGACTTTTTATGAAGCTTAGACTCTAGGACATGGCATTCTGTACAAACATGCCAGAGGAATCAATCTATTGAATATGGAGTTAAGGAAAATAATATCAGCTACTTAGAGTTAAAAATGAATTAAGTGTCAATAAACTTGTATAACTTTCTAGGCACTACCCAACAATCTCTTACAGATACAAAATCTTGAGCCCAGAATTTCTACTGGCCATTCTGCATTCTACTTTAACATACTTCCCATGTATTTCACACACACCTTGCTGTTCTCCTTCTCACATCCATGAAAGTTGATTCCTCCAAAACTTTTGGGAAATCAGGGCAAAACAGCTTCACATATTTATCCACAGCACAAAGAAACATGTTAAATCCCAGAGAACATCTTAGGAGATGTTCCACACACATGGATTCCTCTTTCTTAAGTCCAGAGATCTTTCTGATTCTATCATCAAGATTTTGATCCTTTAGAACATATTTCTGTTCAGGTATTCATTTTTAAATGTTTTCCCTCTAAAACTGCTCTGCTTCTCAAAAATCTCTCAATTTAACCTCATGAAATCTAAAACTGACTTCTACTATTCATGCATTTTCTGTTTTCTTGATTGTCACTGTGGCATAAACATCAAACAAATTTCATGTGGCCTGAAAGTGAAAGTCACTGAGTTGTGTCCATCTCTTTGTGATCCCATGGATTGTACAGTCCACAGAATTCTCCAGGCCAGAATACTGGAGTGGGTAGCCTCTCCCTTCTCCAGGGGATCTTCCCAACCCAGGGAGGGAACCCAGGTCTCCCGCATTGCAGGTGGATTCTTTACTGAGCCACAAGGGAAGCCTAAGAATACTGGAGTGGGTTGCCTACCCCTTCTCCAGGAAATCTTCCTGGCCCAAGAATCAAACTTCCAGGCCCAAGGTCTCCTGCATTGCAGGTCAATATTTTACTAACTGAGCTATCAGGGAAGCCCGACCAGATGTCAATATTTCCAGGTTTTACTCAATTATATATCTCACCAAACTCCAGGAGTCTCACCCCAAAGTATGTCACATTGATTGTGAGAAATGATACCAACATGCAAATAACAAAAATGGTGTACAATAAATCATTTCCTTGCATATTCTCTGGGCCTACTTTTTAAAAAGATGGCAATAAATAAAAACAAGGTGATTCCACCAAGCTGACTTATTATTTAACAAACTATTGTGACACTTCAGCTTAAATACTAAGTGTAAAAGGACTGAAAGTCGATTTTTCAAGCCAGAGCTTATGATTGTAAGATAAGCAAGCAATGTAAGGAAATTAGCTAATGAAGTACCCAGGCCTCGCTCAGAATAGCTATTATTGAAACTATGGGAGGAGCCCAGCTCACCATGCAACCTACTGATTCCTCTGTTCCAGGTTATGTATCTCCTTTCCAGAATGGACTTTCTTCATTATTCCTTGTATGGTTCCCAGATTCTTCACATCTGAGTGGGTACTATTCTGCAAATAGCCAGCTCACAGTATGATATTCTAATGGTGAAAGTAGAAGTGTTAGTCACTCAGTCGTGTCCGACTCTTTGAGACCCCATGGACTTAACCCTCCAGGCTCCCCTGTCCATGGAATTCTCCAGGCAAGAATACTGGAGTGGGTTGCCATTCCCTTCTCCAGAGGATCTTCCTGACCCAGGGGTCTCCTGCATTGTAGGCAGATTCTTTACCATCTGAACCACCAGGGAAGCCCAGTCCTAATGGTACTAAGCCTTGTATATAAAAGTTTGTCTAAGGTACCATTGTATTGTGGTAGCAGCTGTGACACATAGTTGGCTTGAGTTGATGTTTTAAGGTTTTATCAATATATGTTGCTTTGAAAATATATATGAAGCAGCTCCTCAGTCTTTATTCAGTATCATCCTTCAGGTTTCCTCTGATTATCTCATTTTTAAGCTTAAATACATCCTCTTAGATGTTATTTTTTACATATTTTATGCATAATTCTTTCTCAGTGGTAATGCAAATGCCTTGAGGACAGCAGGTGTCATATAAATCCATGTAATGTTTTCTATGGGTGGTTTAGCGTGCAAGAAGTTCTAAAAAACAAACAGAAATGTTACTTAAATTACTATTTTACCAAATTTAATTTCTTTTTCAAATAAATATACTTTATATACATTTGTGTGTAAATGTATTTGAGACATAAAGACTTAACACATGAAACTAATGTGGTTAAAAGAAACTAAATACAATATGGATACAGAAATTGTGGCATAGCTATATAATAGAGCATTATTCTTTCAATAACTCTGTGCTGTGGGAAATATTTAACTTTAAATGTTCAGAATATAATGTTAGACTTTTAAAAATCAAGATAAAAAATAAATCCTTCCACCAATTGCTAATAATGATCTCTAGGGGTAGTAAATATACTTTTCAGAACTCTTAGATGATTCAGCAAAATGAGGAATTTATTAATATAATACCAGTTTATATCATGAGACTTCTTAAGGATGGCAGTGCACTGAGCCTCAGGAAAAACTAAAATGAGGAGTTCGGATGCTGTCAGGACTCTCTCTCTGGAAAGCAAAGGAAAAATAACAATAATAATGACCCAATCATATCAATAAATATATTAAATGTCAACACTTGAAATAAATCTTAGAGTGTGTCAGACTTGGTTTGAAAACACAAACCATAACACAGACCCATGTATATACTGGATTGGTAGTTAAGTTAAAAAGATACACTTTAAAAATAAGGACACAGATAGGTTGAAAATAAAAGGATATAAAAAGATATTTTATGTAAACACTAACCATAGGAAGATTGGTATGGTTATACTGATATCAGAGAGGAAACTTAAGTATTAACCAGGGGTAAAGAAAAAAGGAAAAGAATCATCTGAAAGAAATAACATATGAGCCTAGCAACTTAGCTTCTTAATATATGAATTGAAAATTTATCAAACTATAAAGAAAATTATAAAGGAAAAAAACTACAAAGGAAAAGATGCTTACTCCTTGGAAGAAAAGCTATGACAAACTTAGACAGCATATTGAAAAAGCAGATACATTACTTTGCCAACAAAGGTCTGTCTAGTCAAAGCTATGGTTTTTCCAATAGTCATGTATGAATGGGAGAGTTGGACTATAAAGAAAGCTGAGTGCCGAAGAATTGATGCTTTTGAACTGTGGTGTTGGAGAAGACTCTTGAGAGTCCCTTGGACTGCAAGGAGATCAAATCAGTCAATTCTAAAGGAAATCAGTCCTGAATATTCATTGGAAGGACTAATGCTGAAGCTGAAACTCCAGTACTTTGGCCACCTGATGCAAAGAGCTGACTCATTTGAAAAGACCCTGATGCTGGGAAAGATTGAAAGCAGGAGGAGAAGGGGACAACAGAGGATGAGATGATTGGATAGCATCACCAACTTGATGGACATGAGTTTGAGCAAGCTCCAGGAGTTGGTGATAGACAGGGAAGCCTGGCATGCTGCAGTCCATGGCATCACAAAGAGTTGGACACGACCGAGCAATTGAACTAAACTGAAAAGAAATTTTTTGAATGCAAAACATAGATGTAAAATATAGAACACTTGTCTCAGGAATTAACAGAAAACTCATACAAAAACTAGTGAAGACAGAATATTTCAACAAAACCATTAACCAATCTCCTCTGACTGATATTAGAAAATACTAGACAGTGATTGGGCTTCCCGGATGGCTCACTGGTAAAAGAATTCCCCTGCCAATGCAGGAGATGCAGGAGACGTGGGTTCGATCCCTCAGTGGGGAAGATCCCCTGGAGGAGGAAACAGCAACCCACTGCAGTATTCTTGCCTGGGAAATCCCATGGACAGAGGAGCCTGGTGGGCTACAGTCCATGGGGTCACAAAGAGTTGGACACCTCTGAGCACACATGCCTGAGACAGTGATTGCAGAAAGTATTCAAGTGTGCATTGAACATTTGCCAAAATGTAGTATATACTAAGCCATATTGTAAATCTTAATAAATTATTTAAAAATTAATATCATTTAAAGAGAACTCTAAGAAAGTTAAAAGGCAAACCACAAAAATATGGAAATAAATACCATTTGGCATAGCTAAAGGAGTACAAAGTGGATACCTCTAAGGAAGAGAACTCATAGAGGGAAAGAGATGTGGTAGGAGACATACATATAAATATATTTAAGTATAAATATTGGGCCTTTCCTGATGGCTCACACAGTAAAGAAACCACTTGCAATGCAGGAGACCTCGGTTCAATCTCTTGGTTGGGAAGATTCCCCTGGAGAAGGGAATGACAACACACTCCAGTATTCTTGCCTGGAGAATTCCACGGACAGAGGAGCCTTGGTAGGTCACAAAGAGTTGGACACAACTGAGCAATTAACTCGTTTTTATATAAAATATGTTACTTTATGTGTATTATTTTGATAAAGATACAGTTAAATACAAATTATATCAACAATGTGTGTGTATTAGTCACTCAGTTGTGTCCAACTCTGTGACACCCTGGATTGTAGCCTGCCAGGCTCCTCTGTCCATGGAATTCTCCAGGCAACAGTAACTGGTATGGGTTGCCATTCCCTTCTCCAAGGGATCTTCATTTAATAAAGTACAAAAAATACACTTAATCTTAATAAGTACTAACATCTTCTGTTTCAAAATTAATCTTAATAACTTAGAGAAGAAAAGACACTAACTTGTTAAAGAACCTTTGTATTACTTCAAATATTGACATTGTGCTTAAAGCTAAAATGTGAGAAGCAATATTATTAAAGCAAGATACAGTATGCATTATCGTCCTTAATATTTAACATGTTCTAAAAATTCTAACTGATGTACAATGGAAATGAAAAGGTAAAAGAAACATACATAGTTCTCATTATTTAATTGATATAATCATCTGTGTGACTGAGTGCGTGATGTCACTTCGGTCATGTTCAGCTCTTTGCAATCCTATGGATTGTAGCCTGCCAAGCTTCTCTGTCAATGGGATTCTCCAGAATACTGGAGTGGGTTGCCATGCCCTCCTCCAGGGCATCTTCCCAACCTAGGGACTGAACTGCATCTCTTATGTCTCTTGCATCGGCCAGGCCATTTCTTTACCACTATGCCATCTGGGGAACATGTAAAATTAAAAATCTTAAATAAAAATGCCAGTTTTAAGTTTTCTCTGACGGTACAATTACAGATTTTTTTAAACTTTTGCTTATCTGTATTCTTAATATTTATAATGAAAAGCATTCTTTTATAATTTCAAAATTATAAATATTAAATGTTCACCTGAAGTGCAAATGTGAGAACAATTCTGTTTATATTCACAATTCAAATTTTTCATATTTTACTCAAGTGTAAATTCTAAGAATCAAAAAAGTTAGAGAAGTATTTACTGGAAGCATATGTTTTATCAGTTTTCTGAGACAAAACAAATACTGTGTACAAAAATATTAAAATTTCACCTATATGTTGAAATTTATTGTAATTTTAGAAAATTCCCCCAAGATTGCAAAACACTACAATATAAATTCTTCATAGATGAATGAGGTTAATCAGCTTATATTTTAAAGATACAATCAATTTAAAAGGATTTTAGGGGCAAGATGCTCCAAATATATCCTAAGTTCAGTAAGTTTTGCCTCTGTAGTTCAATAGGTTATTCTACATTTCTTCAGAATTCATCCTCATTTTAGACATCTGAATTAATGTGAGTAAAAGAGACATTTGTTATTCTGATACCCCCTCTTTCCTCCCTTTAGACTCAGGAAAATAATATAACCATCTTTCATTTCCTCAGACAAAGCAGTTTAATAAATTAATGATGTGTCCTCCATGACATCAAATTTAAAGTAGTTGGCAGTACCTAAAGATGTAATTTCAACCCACTGTGACAAGGCTAATGGGTAATGCCTTGCTGGAGTTCAATAACTGTATCTGTGATGCTTAGTTGGCCAGGGCACACCATGACTTTTATAATTCTTCCCTTTGAAAGCAAATCAGACTATTGTTCAACTTAGAAAGTCTACAAAAAGTGTATCTTGCCACTGTAATAGTGATCTCTATAATAGTGATCAATGGCATCTTCGTAATAATTTCGTTTATTTATTTTTGGCTGTACTGGGTCTTCCTTGCTGCCAGGGCTTTCTCCCTCATCTCAGTGAGTGGGGGCGTCTCTCCAGTTGTGGAGCGCAGGCATCTCAGTGTGGTAGCTTCCCTTATTGCCCAGCTCAGGCACCAGGGCGCTCAGGCTTCAGCAGCTGTGGCACGGGGACTCAATAGCTGCAGCTCCTGGGCTCTAGGGCACAGGCTCAGTAGTTGCGGTACACGGACTTAGATGCTCCGAGGCATGTGGGATCTTTCCAGATCAAGGATCAAACCCAGGTCTCCTGCACTGACATGTGGATTCTTTACCACCGAACCACCTGGGAAGCCCTGATCAACTGTATTTTAGAAACAATATTCAACAAACAAATTAAATGACCAATTTATGTGTTATTACTCTAAAAACTGGAGATCAGGTTTCACGGCATGGATATGCATGTCTCTGCATCAATTTTTTTTTTAATATTTAAAATCTTCCATGAAAAAGTCCTTAATGGAATTTTTTTCCTATTCTTTCATTTCAAATCCTCTCTGTAAGTCACATGATTACCATTTAGATAATTGAGCTATATGCTAACTTCTAACACAGGACCACTTTCTTTCTGAGACGAATACAGATTTATACAAGATTTGGATATATTTAATTAAAGTCTTTTTATATGTTTATGATTTATTTAAAATTTTCAAACACTAATGGTAGTAAAGCTAACCATAAAAAAAAGCAACCTTACATATATATTTTATAGTATTTCCCTTCAAATCTTATCTTGTCACTCTGTAAATATAGGATCTCTTAATGTGAATTCATGGTCAAACCTCAGAAGGTCATGATCACTCTGAATATTTGGAGCAGTAAGCACATTTTTCAACAAAAGAGTCCCTAATTTTTCATCAGTTCAAAAAATATCAGAGAACTAGAAATGTGAAGGTAACAATTTTGAGGTCAAAGGAGAGGGCTTTATTTTTATTTGTTCTATAGTGACATTTCTCTGACTCCCCAGAATTATAAATTTGACAATTTTATAATTTTACTATAATTCTTATTCAAGGACAAATTGTGTAACCAGACTTTTGTGTACTCAGTAGCTTCCTATCACATATGGTAGTCTTTCAGATTAGATGACTTCATGTTTTTACAACTCTTTATGAATGTAAAATTGTTTACTTATATTTATCTATATTTACATGAGAGTTTCTAATTAATCAAGACTTTTGGTTATTACCATCTTCAATACATATGAATTAGAATCATAGCATTTTACAAAGGTAAGAAGTTTAATAGATATTGGTTTTTATCTTCCAGGCAAAGGATGAATATTGTTCATATCACCCTTAAAAGATGATCAGTTTTCAGCCTCTATCTAGATATTTCTAGTGACAAGAAACTCTCTACATGATAAGCTGATCCAATTCATTTTTGATAACTCTAGTTATTAGGAAGCTATGAATACACATTAAGGAATCTGAATTTCATCCTAAGACTGAAAGGAAACCACTAAAAGGATTTATACTTTAAAGTATGCACTAAAGTGCAAAGAATAAAGTAGAGCTTTTTAAAAAAAAATCAGCTAAGAGACTGTTACAGATACTCAGGTATAATTTTTTGATGGTGATCTAGAAAAGGCTAGCATAGAAATAAAAAATTTACAATTTTTTAGGTGATTAAAAAAACAATATTTAGTACTTGTTTGCATTTAGAGGGAAAGAGAGTTGAAAGAATGACAGGTTTCTAAATGGAGAGTGATAATTTTAAAGAAATAAAATCTCAAAAAGATGAGCAGTTTTGAAAATAATGTTGACTTTATTGTGGCTCTACAGCACTATGAAGCTATAAGAAACCCAGACTCAAAACATACATTTTCAGAATCTTAAGAGTAAAAATGTAAATGAAGTCATAAAAGTGGATGAGATTGCAATTCAATAATAAAAGAAGAAACAACCTAGCTCCTAAAAGAGCCAAAAATGTGAACAGACGTTTCTCCAAAGGTGAAATTTGTTGTTTAGTCGCCAAGTCACGTGCAACTCTTTTGCAACCCCATGGACTGCAGCCCACCAGGCTCCTCTGTCAATGGGATTTCCCAGACAAGAATGCTAGGGTGGGTTTCCATTTCCTTCTCCAGGAGATCTTCCCAACCCAGGAATCAAACTCACGCGTCTTCTGCACTGACAGGTGAATTCTTAACCACTGAGTCACTGCCACTGCTGCTGCTGTCGCTTCAGTCGTGGCCGACTCTGTGCGACCCCATAGATGGCAGCCCACCAGGCTCCCCCGTCCCTGGGATTCTCCAGGCAAGAACACTGGAGTGGGCTGCCATTTCCTTCTCCAATGCATGAAAGTGAAAAGTCAAAGTGAAGTCGCTCAGTCGTGTCTGACTCTTAGCAACCCCATGGACCACAGCCCACCAGGTTCCTCTGTCCGTGGGATTTTCCAGGCAAGAGTACTGGAGTGGGGTGCCATTGCCTTCTCCGACTGAGTCACTAGGAAACCCCAAAGATGAAAGATGAAATACAAACAACCAATAAGCATGTGAAAAGATGTCCAATATCATTTGCCATCAGAGAAAAACATATTAAAATGACAAAGAGATACCATTTCACACTTACTAGCATGGCTATAGCGCTTCCTAGGTGGTGCAGTGGTAAAGAATACACAGGAGACTCAGAGATTTGGATTCTATCTCTGGATCGAGAAGATCTCCTGGAGTAGGAAATGGCAACCCACTCCAGTATCTTTGCCTGGAAATTTCATGGACAAATGAGCCTGGGGACTACAGTCCCTGGGGTCGCAAAGAGTCAGACACAACTGAGTAACTGAACACACCTCACAGCATGGTTATAGTAAAAAAAAAAAAAATAACAAATGTTGGCAAGAATATGGAGGCATCGAATCTCTTGTACACTGCAGGTGAGGTCATGTAACCTCTTTGGAAAACCGTTTGGCAATTTCTCAAAAAGTCAAACACAGATTTACTATATGGTCTAGTGATTCCACTCCTAGATATATATCCAAGAGGAAAAAAATATATGTCCACACAAAAACTTACACACAAAGGTTCATAGCAGCATTATTCATAACAGCCAAAAAGGAGAAAAAGCCTAATATCCATCAGTTGATGAATAAATCAGACGTGGCATCGCAAGACAATGAAATGTTATTCAGCATAAAAAGGAATAAAGTACTGACACATGCTACAAATAGTTGAATGTTGAAAACACTATGCTGAGTGAAAGGAGATACAAAGGACCATATATTATATGGCTCCATTTACATGGAATGCCCAGAATTTGCAAATTTTTAGAAGCAGAAAGTAGCTTAATAGTTGGATATGGGGAGGAGTGGGGGAAATGAGGAGTGACCAACTGTCTATGGGTACTGAGTTTCTTTGGAAAATGATAAAATTGTTTGAAATTAAAGATGGTGATGGCTACACCATGCTATGAATATACTAAAAACCAGTGAGCTCTACACTTTCAGTGGATGAATTCTATAATCTGTGAATTATATATCAATTTTTTAAGTGGATGAGATTGATCATAGAAAAATGTATGAAGGAAAACAACAGGAAAGCCTAGACAGACCCCTGAAGAGCAAAGATGTGTCAGAAATGGAAGAAGAGGAGCCCAAAGTGGAAACCAGGCAGAGGAAATTGAAATGTCAAGGGGGAAGGTTGCTGTCAGGGGTGTGCCGAAATCAACTCCTGGGAGTGTGATAGTCACTGAATCATGCTGTACTCTTTGTGACCCCATGGACTGTAGCCCACCAGGTGCCTCTGTCTGTGGAATTTTCCAGGCAAGAATACTGAAGTGGGCTGCCATTCCCTCCTCCAGGAGATCTTTCCAACCCAGGGATCGAACCTGGGTCTCCCACATGGCAGGCAGATTCTTACCATGTCAGCCACTCCTGGGAAAGCCAATTGCTAAACGCTAAAGAAAGGTAGGCGTATTTAAGGCCACGGTGGAAGTATTTACACCAAAGAAGCTCAACACTACAAATCAGGGCTTTCTTTTTCAAACAAAGTCGGTTTATCAGCACACCATATGCTGTCACTTAAGGGTGCTGAAGTACCAAGTATAATTTCAAATCATTTTACACATGCTTTTACATGAGTCCTCACACCTACCCTAAGAGCTGGGTCCTGTTATTATTCTTAACTATGAGAAAACTGGGGCTTTCCAGGTGGCTCAGACAGTAAAGAATCTGCCTGCATTGCAGGAGACGTGGGTTCAATCCCTGGGTTGGAAAGATCCCCTGGAGAAGGGAATGGCTACCCACACTAGTATTCTTGCCTGGAGAATTCCGTGGACAGAAGAGCCTGGTGGATTGCAGTCCATGGCGTGGGAAGGAGTTGGACACGACTGAGCAACTAAGGGTCATGAGGAAACTGAATCCCAAAGATGTTGAGTGGCTTCCCAAGGTCATGCAGCTAATCAGTGTCAGAACTGAGACCAGACAGCCTGTCTTCAGAAACCTGAAACACACAGACAACAGTCTCCAGTGCCAAGGGATGACACTGCTTCCAGAAAAGGGTTATCATCAGTAGTGCCAAATGCTTCTGAAAGGTCAAATAATTAAATAAAAACTCAAAAGTGTTCACTGGACTTAGCAAAAAATGAGTCATCAGTGACCTTGGCAAGAACACGTTCAGTGGCCTGAAAAGATGTCTATTTCTGTGAAATGAGAAACAACAAAGGATTTTTAAAAATCATGTGGCCTCTTCATTGACGTCCTTCAGTAACCGTTGGAGCTGTTCATATTCTCTAGTTGGAGTGAAGACTTGGACAAGAACAAGAGGAGCAGGAAGCCCATGGCAATACCAGGGAAATCACCATTACTGGAAAAAACCTGAAATGAATAGACACAAAAACAGTCTACAAACTTAGTTTTCATGAGCAATGCACTTATCATAAGGAACCAGCAAGTGTTAAAGACACAGATAAGCAATTTGAACACACATTTAAACCCATAGTCATGTCTTGAAAGTGAGACAAATTACCATACATTTATGAAAACATTTTATCCACTATCTTCTAAAAAAACAACTCTATGTGTGCCAGTAGATACACAGATAGATATGTTTAATTTACTCCTTCTTTAAAAGAAAAAAATTTATTAATTATTGTTTTTAATGTGTCCCTGGCCCCTTGCGTCATATAACAGCAGTCCCCAACCTTTTGGGCACCAGGAATGGATTTCATGGAAGACAATTTTTCCACGAAGCAAGGAGTGAGGGGATGGTTTGGGAATGATCCAAGTGCATCACATTTATTGTGCACTTTATTTCTATTATTATTACATCAGATCCACCTCAGATCATCAGGCATTAGATCTCAGAAGTTGGGGACCCCTGTCATATACAGTTTTGTCCCCAATTTAAATTAAAATTTCCATGTGTCAATAATATTAACCACTGATGAAAGAAAAACATGATGATATCTATGGAAATATATAAAATTAATTGTGTTGGAGTTATATATTTTGTATATATATGGTGATTTAGTTGCTAAGTCTTGTCTAACTCTTAAGACCCCATGGACTGTAGCCTACCAGGCCCCTCTGTCCATGGGGTTTTTAAAGGCAAATATACTGGAATGTGTTGCCATTTCCTTCTCCATGGAATCTTCTTGACCCAGAAATTGAACCTGGGTCTCCTGCATTGCAGGTTGTCTCCTTCATTGCATACAGATGCTTTACCGACTAAGTCACCAGGGAAGCTATATATATATATATATATATATGTCAACAGTGATGGTGAAACAGAGAAATCATAGGCTTTTAGAACCATGATAGGCAAAACTTTAAATATTACTTATGTGGCATTTACAAGTCCATCAGCAGCCTTCAAAATTTTCATCCTCTTTGGGCCAGTAATACCACTGTTGGAAATATATCCAAGAGGAATTAATCTGAAATACCAAAAATAAATTTTTGGCATAAAAAAATTGTAAAAATTTTCAGAAACACAAATATGCTAGATATTCTCATTTGACCCACAAGAATTTGCCCCCTTCTTTCCAGCCTGCTTTATATAATGAGAGGCTGAGCTGTTTAGATTGCATCAAAAGATTCCTTTTGCTTTGGCCTTCAGTTAGATCTGGCCAATGGCAGACGCAGGCAGGGGAATAATCAGGATCTGGGAAAAGAGTAAAAGTGGGATCTTTTCTACTGAGACTCTCTGCTTTTTAGACCCCCAGGGTTAGTGGGTTTGCTGTGCCCCTCTACCCACAGCCTTGTCAGCAGAGAAGCAGCTGACTCCACACACATGCCCTCTCCAGTTCCCTTTCCCTCCATCCATATTGTGGCTGGCTTCCGGGTGGTACACCACTTGTACCACTGTACAAAAAAGGAGGCAAGTGCTAGTAATTATTTTGTGCAGAGAAAAAAGAATTTAAAATATTTGGCAAAGCAGCCTTATCTTTATTTCCAATAGATTTGCTCTGATTTTTCTTCTTTAGCCCATTAGCTTTTAGAATATTCTTTGGTTAGAGACATAATATAAAACAATATGTTTTGCTGTTTGTTTGTTTTTTTTAAGAAGACAGTCATTACATTGAACGATTTGTTTTCTCTTCTGTTACATACCACTTCTGTGATTGTAGCGTTATTTCTTGCTTTTGATATCTTTGGACAGAGAAATAAATACACATTATTTTAAATTAATTTTTCCTTGTCTTTGAAGCTCAGTCTATAAATGTGTTATTAAAACAGAAATTACTTGTTTTTCATCACTTAAATACTTGAAAACTGAAATTAATAACATATAAGATGAATTAGATTTTTCTGAACAGATTTTTTTTTTATGTGAAAGCTTTTCATATAGAAAACCTAAAGTTAGTATCATACTTAACAGTGAAATACTGAGTAATTTCTCCCTAAGATAGAAACATGACAAGAATGTCGACTCTTTCTACCTCCACTCAACATTATGCTGGTTGACATAACCCTTCCAGTAAGGCAAGAAAAAGACATAAATTCAAGAAAAGAGGAAATAAAACTGTTTTATAAACAATAAAATTGTTTATAGCTTGCATAAAAGATTATAAAGAATATAAAAAATAACTACTAGAATTAATGTCCTAACACAGCACAAGATACAGGTTAATTTACAAAAGTCATCAAAAATGTCCTGTTTCTGCATAAAGTGGTATCAATTTTACATTGAAGAAACTGTTATCAAGCCCCAAGACTTATTATTGGGTGGTTATTATATTCATATTCACATCATTTCACATATGAACAATTATTCATATATAAACAATAATCCATTACCAGTTAGGCTTGAGTTTTAAAATAAATGGAGAGGCAAGAAAAACTGAGAGAGATAAGGCTGCTGGGTCCAGATTGCAATTGTTTCTTGCAGAGATGTAATCAGACACCACCTCTCAGAAATATTTACAATATTTTTTCTTCTTTAGAGTTTTAAAAGTATACTTTAAGAAGCCTATGATATCTATTCCCAATTCTTACTTCTATACAATTACAACAAAGCAGGAAATAGAATTCTATTCTCCAAGAGATAAGATATCTTACACTACAGATCTTAATAAGTTGCACTTCATAATTTACCTTAGTATTCTTAATAGCACATTTACATCTATCTTACCCACACGCATCACATGGTTCTATTTTACTGGTCATGGTGTTGTATTTTGTACTCTGTATTTTGGCCCTATTTAGGTGAGGCACATTTCCAACTGATTTCTTTCTTTTTTTTTGGGGGGGGGTCCAACTGATTTCTTATTGAGAGGAACCACAGCTACCCTTTGGAGTTTTCTGAACCACTTTTTTCCATTTTCTCATCCTGCAAATTGCTGTTCTTTTCAAGAGCTCATGGAAGTCTTAGCTCTTCTGGGAGCCTTGGATTTAAAGGTCAGAGATTTACCCCTGGCTAAACTGAACAGGAAGTGAGGAGACAGAATTGACCCAGATAGGATCTGACCTGAATTTGATCCTCACAGGCTGGCAGTTTATGTTTGTCCCCCCAACTTTGCTTTCTCCTGAGTTTTCCATTTATCTAAAAACAACTTCCTGGGGCCTAAGCTATTAAACACCAAATGGGCTTATGACTATGCTCAGAGGCATTTAGTAAGTGTTTATAGAATACAGCCTATTCAACAAATGATTCTGGAGATTCCAACTTCTTATACCAATGGAAATTCTAACTCTTGACAAATACCTGCTTGAGAAATAACACCTGAGATTCTTTTTTTTTTCCCAATTATTTTTATTAGTTGGAGGCTAATTACTTTACAATATTGTAGTGGTTTTTGCCATACATTGACATGAATCAGCCATGGATTTACATGTGTTCCCCATCCTGAACCCCCCTCCCACCTCCCTCCCCATCCCATCCCTCTGGGTCATCCCAGTGCACCAGCCCCGAGCACTTGTCTCATGCATCCAGCCTGGGCTGGCGATCTGTTTCACACTTGATAATATACATGTTTCGATGCTGTTCTCTCAGGTCATCCCACCCTCGCCTTCTCCCATAGAGTCCAAAAGTCTGTTCTGTACATCTGTGTCTCTTTTTCTGTCTTGCACATAGGGTTATCGTTACCATCTTTCTAAATTCCATATATATGTGTTAGTATACTGTATTGAACACCTGAGATTCTAACCCTTGAGAAATAACTGTTTTAAAAGGAACCTCATAAAAGCCAAGAAGAAATTAACTCTTGTATTAAATTTTAAATGTTTAATATTTAATAATATTTCTTGTCCATTACAATGTCTATAATGCCTCCTCAACAAGAAATAGGTTGGGAACATAAGATGACCTGATGATCTCAGTTGTCTTTTTAGTCTCAAAGTTTTATGAATACATAATACTCATCATTTTAATTAAGCCTACATTATCACCTCTTTCAATTCCAATCATGAATAAACATATTTCAAAGTGTACCATAGAATGTAGGACAAATTTTAATATGCTATTTATAAGTATACATATATATATATGAATTGCATTTTATTTCTCTACTTTTAAATTCTTTGGTGTTAACATTACTTCTTTTTCTAACTTAGGGACTGTTTGGTTACTATCAACAAAACTCAGTGAATAAAGTTTAAGCAAAAGAAGAAATGTAAGAATGTCTCTTGGGCTTCCCCAGTGGCTCAGTTATAAAGAATCTGCCTGCCAAAACAATTAAAAAAAAAAAAAGAATCTGCCTGCCAATGTAGGAGACACAGGTTCAATCCCTGGTCCAAGAAGATCCCACGCACCAAGGAGCCCTGAACCACAACTATTGAGCCTGTGCCCTAGAGGCTGTGAACCATACCGACTGAGCCCAAGCGCCGGGGCTGCTGAAAGCTGCACACCCTGGACCCCGGCTCTGCACCAAGAGAGGCCACGAGGAGGAGCCTGTGCACTGCACCTGGAGAGTAGCCCCACTCGCCACAACTAAAGAAAAAGCCCTCACAGCAACGAAGACCCAACACAGCCAAAAAAATAAATAATAAAATAAATAAATAAATTTTTTTTTAAAAAAGAATGTCTTGTAAAATTCAAGGGTAAATTTCAACAGTCAAATCTCAAAAAAGAACTGGAACTAGGGACTGAAAGTCAATAAATAAGATTATCTGCACCTTCTCTTCTGTGAGTGAAGAAAGTGACCGAAAGTCACTCAGTCGTGTCTGACTCTTTGCGACCCCACGGACTATACAGTCCATGGAATTCTCCAGGCCAGAATGCTGGAGTGGGTAGCCTTTCCCTTCTCCAGGGTGGTAGAAATAAAAGGGAAAATGGGGTTGGGGGAAGATTGTGAAAAATAAATAGAAAATTCCTTTTTGTGCCAACTAAATGTTTATCCTCTAAACCAGGATTTCTCAACCTCAGCAACACTGTCATTTTGAGTTCAGCAATCCTGTGTTGTAGGGGTTGTTCTGTACATCGTAAGATGCTTCATAACATCTTACATCCTGGGACTTTACAGTAGATGCCAGCAGTATCCTCACTCACCCATTCCTCCCCATCCACGTGATAACCAAAAATATCTCAAGACACTACCAAGTGTCCCATTGGAGGAAAAATGCCCCTGCTTGAGAACCACTGCTCTAAAGTTACCCTAATAGCACTTTTAAGTAAATTATAAATAATTTAAATATAATCATATATATGTACATACGTAAGATTGCATATGGGGTTTGTTCAAGCCTTAGTCCCTCAGTCATGTCTGACTCTTTGTGACTGCATGGACTGTAGTCCACCAGGCTCCTCTGTCCATGGAATTCTCCAGGCAAGAATACTAGAGTGGGTAGCCATTCCCTTTGCCAGGGGAACTTCCCGATCCAGGGATCGAACCTGGGTCTCCTGCACTGCAGGTAGACTCTTTATCAGCTGAGCCACTAGGGAAGCCCCAAAGTTACCCTATTTAAATGTAATCATATATATGTACACATGTAAACATGCATATATGTATTAGATTTATCGCAGAGAACATTAGGCCAGTAGATCTTAATTAACTAAACGAGCAGTTGTCAAAATTTTCCCTCAAATTATATTTTATTTACTTGTTTGTTTGCTTATTATTTATTGGCATCTCTCCCTTCTATAATTAGATACCCAAATCCCGTGTCCTATAGAAAATCACAAAAAGAAATTCTATTACAATCAATAAACAGCTGAATTCTCACCTTGTCTAGATCAATTCTAATATGAAAGTAAATTACACATAAACAGACAAAATATTTTAACTGGTTTTAGTCAAAGCATCAGTTTTTTACCAGTACCTTGGTAAAAGTGTTTTAAAAATTACTAAAAGTTGAAAGATTTCACATCATGTACTATGAAACTTTGATTGTAATTGTTTCAGGTAGTGAATTGAAAGCTAAAGTATTTGTGAGCTGGGACATGGGGAGCCAAGGGCATGATTAATCCGCTGCTGAATCATACATACAAGCTTCTCTTTCCAGGAAAAGGCAATAAATAAAAGCTAAAGGAACAAAACAATGCCTTCATAAATATTGTGCATGTTCTCTGAGTTCTCTTCCCCATGAATCGTAAAAGTTGTTTTCAGGAACCCAGATTGTGTGAACATAATCACACCCTTTAGACTAAGAGATGGGTAAGGACATAGAAAAAATATTTCAGCAACTCTGGAGAAAAAAATCCAAAAATTTAGGGTTCTGCCCCCCACCCAGGAGGCTGGCAAACCTCCAGAAAAAAAAAAAAAAAAGAGGTAGCAAATTGCAAGAAGTAATTGCTTTTATAAAATTTGTTCTCAAGTTGACCCTGTTCCATACCTCCCCCACATCTCTGCCCACTCTGTGTCTAACTCCAATTTGTGCTTGAATCCTGCTGTTTATTTCAGCTTGGAAATTTCCAGCATCAATTTCTTGGTTGACCTGCTTCTCCAGTCTTCAGCCCATAACTTTGCCTCTGAGCTCTATTATCTCAAGCAATGAGACTACACTGAAGTAGGGAAGAATGGCCTACCCCGGAAGGTAAACATTGAATAATTACAATACAGGGTGATGAGTTTTGTTGAAAGAAAATTATAAGGGTCTTCTGAATTGAACTATGCCCCCTAAAAAGATATATTGAAGTTCTAACCCCTAGTCTCGTGAATGCCACTGTATTTGGAAATAGGGTCTTTGCAGATGTAATCAAATTAAGTTGAAGTCATTCAGGTGGGCCCTAATCTAATACAATAGGTATCCTTATAAGAAACACTGTTTGAATGCAGAGACACGGAGGGGAAGCCATGTGATGACAGAGGCAGAGATTAGAGTGATGCAGTTATAAGCCAAGGAATGCCAACTATGCCGGCCACTTCCAGAAGCCAGAAAGAAACAGAAAGGATTCTATCTAGTCTAGAGAGAGCGTGGCCCTGCTGACATCTTGAATTTATACCTCTAGCCTCCAGAACTGAAAAGAAAACAAATTTCTGTTGTTTTAAGTCACCCAATTTGTGGTACATTTTTTATGGCAGCTCTAGGAAACTGATCATAGAGCAGTGGGAGTGAATCCAATCTGAAATTCAGGCAAAATTTGCAAAGAATTTGTATTTAAGCTAAAATCTGAAGGATGAGTAAGAATCTATTAGGAAAGACGAGGAGGGGGGGACACTTCAGACAAGGGGAATGGTAGGTATAAGATGGAAATAAATGGACAAGTTTAGAGAATTAAGGCGCATTTAGAGAACTGAGTCAGTAGAAGTTGAGGATTAACCAGACATGTAAATGAAGAAAAGGGAAGAGCACTTACTGATGAGTCCAAACTTTCCGCTAAGACAGTGGGTGGTAGTGCATTCACTGAGAAAGAACACAAGAAGGGCAGGACGGTGTCCTACTGCCTTTGAGGCGTCCACAAGTCTGTTAGCCAAACTGGGCTCCGGAAAGAGGGTTAGGTTGGACGTGCAGACTTGGGATTCACTAGTCTATAGCTGAGAATTGATGCTATGGAATAGGATAAAGTAGACTAGAAAGAAGACATAAAATCAGTAGAAAAGATAGGAATATCCCTGGCAGTGCAGTGGTTAAGACTTGGCCTTTCAATGCAGGGAGTGTGGGTTCAATGCCTGGTCAGGGATGCAAGATCCCATATACCTTGTGGCCAAAAAGAAAAAAAAATAATACATAAAACAGAAGCAATATTATAACAAATTCAATAAAGGCTTCTTTTTTAAAAAATGAGAAGAAAAGAAGACCAAGAATAGACACAGAAAACACAAAATTTTAATGGCAATCAAATAAAGATGAACCTGTGAAAAAGAACTAATAGTGGGTAGTCACAGGGTAAGGGGAGAATAGATTAGAAAGTGATGTCCTAGAAAACAAAGGAGCATTTCCATAATGATTCACAGCATTAAATAAGTTAGATCAAGATCGGCAAAGTCACTAAAACAGTCAAACTGCCAGAGAGAGGCATAGTGGAGGCTAAGATTTCAGTGGATTAAGGAAAGAATAGGGAGGAGAAATGAAATGCACTAATTCATTTTAAAAACTTGGGAGGGAAAAGAAGGCTACAGATGGAGCTGAGCTCAAGAGAGATGCAGGATTGATGTACATTTTTAACACATAAGAGACTGCAGAATTCCTGCTAGGAGGAAGGAGGGAACATTACTGATGGAGCTTCAGTGATGCAGGCGATAGAAGAGAAAAGTGATGGTTTGGAGAGGAAAGATTCAGAGAAGAGAGAGTTTAGATTTTAGACGATATACAGGAGAATCATCACATCCTGTGAGATAAGAGGAGAGGAGAGGAGAGGAGAGGGGTAAGGGAGTTTTAAGTGAAGGTTTCTGATTTATAATAGGGAGAAAAGTTGACTGGGAGAGTTCTAGCTTGATGGCCTTAGTTTTCTCTATTGAGAGTAGAAGGAACAGGGATTGGAAAGCTGAAAAGAGAGGTTAAAGTTGGTAATGACAGCTCTCTGTAGAATCAAAGAGGTCATCGAAGTTGACCTCTATACCTTTTTTTTTTCCATTTATTTTTATTAGTTGGAGGCTAATTACTTTACAATATTGTAGTGGTTTTTGCCATACATTGACATGAATCAGCCATCTATGCCTTTATTGAATTTATTTTTCATAAAAAATATGAGAGAATTTGAGAGCAAGTAGTTTTAAAAGCTACCCAATAAAAACCAATGAGAACCTACTGTGGGGCTCAGGGAATCAAACTCAGGGCTCTGTGGTAACCTAAATAGGAAGGAAATCCAAAGAAGAGGGCATGTGTGTATATGTACAGCTGTTTCACTTTGCTCTACAGTAGAAACTAACGGAGCACTGCAAAGCAAATATGCGCCAATAAAAATTAATTTAAAAATAGATTAATCCACTGCATACTATGTTAATATGGTGGTTTAGTCACTAAGTCAAGTCTGATTCTTGCAACCCCATGGACTATAGACTGCCAGCCTCCTCTGTCCATGGGATTCTCCAGACAAGAATACTGGAATGGGTTGCCATTTCCTTCTCCGGAGATCTTCCCGACCCAGGGATCGCATGCAGGTCTCCTGTGCTGCAGGCAGACTCTTCATTGACTGAGCAACCAGGGAACCCCACATACTGAGATTCTGTTTCCTCTTTTGTAAAATGGGAATAATAATTTAGTACCTGTCTCATTAGTGCTGTTATAAGAATTAAGTGAGATAGTATAATATCTAAAAACCTCTAAGTGTATATAGTAGGTACACAGTAGGCAATAATTTGTTTTTTTTCTTCCTAGTAGGGTAATATCTGGATATTTTATTATTGGTGGTGTTGGAGTAACTTTTATCTATTTATTTATATTGCTATATTTATATTTTAAAAGTTACTCCAACACCACCAATAATAAAATATCCAAATATTACCCTACTAAGAAGAAAAAACAAATCAATGTCTACTGTGTACCTACTACACACTTAGAGATTTTTATATAGTGTATTAGCTCATTTAATCCTTATAACAACACTAATGAGATAGGTAGTAAGTTATTATTCCCATTTTATAAAAGAGGAAACAGAATTTCAGAGCCATTAATATCAGACCACAGCTGATCAGGTTAAAAAGCATTGCAGGCTGCAAAGTTGGTGACACTTGTTATTCTGTGCAAGCAACTGGTGAAACTGTCACCTACAGTGTTTTAGACAGCATGCCCCTCATACCCATGCAAACTGTGTGTTCTATGAGAAGAGGTTAGGAAAAGCCGGGAGGCCAGTGTGTGGTTTGTTGTTTCTAGAAAGACACTGTGAAAGGGAGAAGACCTCTGGCAAGAATTAACCAGTTTATGAGCAGATGTAGAAGGAAACACAGCTATCCTAAGGACTGCTCTTGATAGGTGACCTGATAATATAGTCAGTTTAGTGTCTTGCAGGGTTGGGAAATCCATCTGTATCTGGTCCCCAAATAACAGGAGATAAGATCACCACATGGTCAAGGGGAGCTGATTTTGCTATGAAGATCAGATTGCTATAGGACTTCTTTGGTGATCCAGTGGTTAAGAACTTGCCCTCCAATGCAAAGGACTCAGGTTCGATCCCTGGTTGGGGAACTAAGATCCCGCATGCTGCTGGGCAGCTAAACCCACAGAGCACAACTAGAGAAGCCTGCATACCACAGCTACTGAGATTGGGCAATCTAGAGCCCGAGCTCTGAAACAAGAGAAGTCCAAGCACCACAGTGAAGGTCCAGTGCAGCCAAAATGCTTAGAAAAGAAAAAGGAAGACCAGATTATTGTCTTTGCACACAAGCTTATTGGTTCAGATGCCCTCAAGGGCTGTGTGTGTGTGTGTGTTAGTCGCTCAGTAGTGTCTGACTCTTTGGGACTATAGCCCTCCAGGCTCCTCTGTGCATGGAATTCTCCAGGCAAAAATACTGGAGTGGGTAGCCATTCCCTTCTCCAGGGGATCCCCCCAGCCCAGGGACTGAACCCGTGTCTCCTGCAATGCAGGAAGATTCTCTACCATCTAAGCCACCAGAAAAGCCCACCCTCAAGGTGGTCTCCATTTATTTGGGGGAAATGGAAATTATCTGAACAGAAGCCAGTAAATTTTTTAGAAAGATGAGATTTAGAATATGTAAAATCTATGAATAGAAGGGAATTTTATATGCTGTTCCTTTGACATGAAAATGACTGGAAGCAAATAGCCCATAAGATTATTAAATCTTACTGCAATTGTATTGTCAAGAAAACAGCAAGCTTGGCTAAAGAAAAACCTGAAACTATTTGGCCTTCAAATAGTAAAGCTACACACATCCCTAAATCTGCATCAGGGAAAGAAATGAACAGGCTACAGAAGTTCTGTATCTCTTTTATAGGGCATATTCTCCAGCATCTTCATCAGATATGTGTGCGGGGGACGATAGAAAATGAAGAAACATGCAGAGTGGAGAGCTGGGGAATGGGGGAAATAGATATTGGTGTCCATCCAGAGAGAAGAACCAGTCAGTCTAACCCGAGAATTAACTCCACAGCCAGGTCAAGCCCTCTTCATCATGATTTCCTCTTACTGTGGATCGTTAATTACCATGTGTTTCCTCTTCTTGCTTTTCTAAATGGTTGTTTTTTACCATAGTTTTTCTCTAAATGAGGAAAGAAGGATGCTGGGGAGAAAACCCAAGGCGCTTGTCCTGTTCTGCCAGATATACCAGGAAAGCCACATCGTGGTCAGTCCTTCCCATACCTGGGGTTGTATTTTCAGCAAGCAACCTGAAGGGATGAAGTAATCTCTCCCTCCAGAGGAGGAGCGGCTAGCTGTAAAAAGGGTGGATTCCCCAAACTCAGGGTTCCTCAACTGCGACAGAAACCCATTGCATTTGCCTTCTGGCACCCTGGGGCCCACCTGGACCCTTCTGAGTCACTCTCTAGGACTTAGAGAGCCAGGGAACCAATGTAAACTTGCTGCTCCTGCTCTTCTATGAGTTATAAAATTCTTTATTTCACACCCAGCATCCATGAAACAGCAACAGGCTGACTGAAGTGTCTTCAGGAGGGTCAAACCAAACCCCAGAGCTGACAGCTATGTGGTGAGATCTTAATGGGATATGGAAAGAAGTGTGTGTAGTTTGAATGTGGGCAGAATGTGTAATATAAATGACCACACAAAAATGTGAATGTACTTAATGTCACTGAATTGGACACTCAAAAATACTTAAAATGGTAAATTTTATGTTTTATTTTACTACAATAAACACACACACACAAACACAGCCAAAGAGCAGAGTATAGTAGTTTTAAAAATATGATTATACATTTATTGACCATTTTCACTTCCGAAGGGAAAGCCAGATTCCCCTTCCTTTTAGTGTGGGCTGGACTTAGTAACTTGTTTTAATGAACATAACATGGTGGACATGATGGTGTGTGACATTCAAGGCTAGGTCACTAAAGGTGTTGAACTTCCTCCTTGTTATCTCTTGGATCACTCACGCAGGGGGAGCAGCTGCCAGGTCATAAAGACAATCAGACAGCCTTGTGGGGATGCCCATGTGGCAAAAAATGTTAGACCTACCAAGAGCCAAATGAGCGAGTCATCTTGGAAGTCAATTCCTCAATCAGGCCTTCACATCAGTGCAACCCTGGCCAAGGTCTTGACAACTCATGAGAGACTCTGACCCAGAACCTTCCATCAAAGCCCCTCCTGAATTCTTGGACCACAAAAATTGTGAGATAATAGATGTTTGGTGCTTTAAACTGCTACATTTTCAAGCAATTTGTATGTAGTAATAGATGATGGTTACAGATGGGAGGCTGGATATGAATAACTCATGTATTTACTCTTTAGATCACCAGAGCACAAAGACCCACATTTGAAACTAATGGAAACTACTATGTACCACTTAGAGTTCCTAGACTCTGAGCTGGAAGAGGAAACCTGATGGAAACTTGGATTATTGCACTTAGCAGGAGGGTGTTGGTATTCTACAGTGAAAATAGTTGTGTGGATTAATACTTAGGTAGTCAGAAGAGCTACTTGTATCTATTTTCTTTTTCTTCCTTTTAGTAATAGGAGGTGGTCATAGGTATACCATCTTAAGATACTTCTCACTGTTCATTTTCCACATAACCAGGTTCAAATTGATGAGATAGGGGAGGAAGTGCTGTGTGCAACCTTAATTTAAAAACTTCTTGCTTTGAACCCTCTTTTTCCCCTTCCTGAGGTCAGAAGGATGTACAGAGAGGTAAATCAGCCTAAAATACTTGGACAAGGATAAGATGGTTGGGTGGCATCACTGACTCAATGGACATGAGCTTGAGTAAACTCCAGGAGATAGTGAATGACAGGGAAGCCTGGTGTGCTGTAGTTCCTGGGGTAGCAAAGATTTGGATGCAACTTAGCGACTGAACAACAAAGGCTAAGCTATAGTGGATGGCAATAAGCTGAGAGAATGTTTCTAAAGAGCTTGGCTGTGAATGGATCTCTTCTGTTTTTCTTACTAAGATGGATACAGATGGAAGACATGGGTCAGTTCTACTTGGACATTTTTTAAAGCTCAAAGGAAAAGATCTCATGAACAAATAGCTGAAAAAGAAGATATTTTTGTGTAGGTTAGGGTTAGACTTAACTGCTGTAACAAACAGATCCTGATATTCAGCATTTTACACAATAAGAGTTTATTTCCTGTTCCCCTAACAATCTGATCTCTGGGTATTTCTAGTCAGGTAGATTTCCCCCCTGCAGTGTCAGGGACAATGAGTCCTTTTCATCTTATGTTCTCTTCTTCAACACTAGGTTTCCAAGGTCACCGTGGGGGTCATTTCCATTCCTGCCACCTGGAAGTGGAAAGAGCTTCCAGGTTGTGTTCAACACAACCTAAAAGAAGGTTGTGTTTCAGAAATTTCAGGGTCTCAGCCAGGACTCAGCACATCTAGCTTCTGTTCACTTTCCATTGACAGAATTGAGTCATGGGGCCACACAACTGCAAGGAAAGCTGGGGAAATGGCCATTCAAAATGCCTGGGTGGGAGCGGACAAGCTTGGCAGCCTCTTCTACAAATTGAGCATGGAATAAAGAAACTTTATTAAAACCCAATAGACTTGTATCCTGGAATCTAGATCTTTTATTCTCTAGTATAAAGCATTTGCACTGCAATCATCAATGCACAATCATTTGTGCATTATTTTTCTAGGATACATAACTAGGAGAGGAATTGAAATGTTGTAGGATATATGAATTTCAGCAGATTATGAAGTATGATTTTCTAAACTGGTTTTACCAATTTATGCTCCCAGATGCAATGTTTTAAGAAATCCTGTAGCTCCAAACCTTCCTCAATACCTCTGGTTGTCAGACTTTTTCATTGTTAACCTGGTAGATCCTTAAAATATCAAAATACACATGATTTTTCAATTTCCTTATTACTAGTGAAAAAGTTGGAAAGTCTTTTTATATGTTACTGCTTATTTGGAGTTAGGTTCTCATAAAAGGGCTACTCAAGTCCTTTGCCAACTTCTCTACCAGGATATCTTTTTATCTTATCAACTTATGAGTACTTTCTATTTATTCTGGATACTAGTTCTTTGTCAGCTATATGTGTTGTATTTAGCTTAATCTATTCTACAGCTTGGTTTTTCTTTTTATAGAGATTTCTTATGTGTATAGAAGTTCTTAATATTGCTTACTGCTGCTGCTGCTGCTGCTGCTAAGTTGCTTCAGTCGTGTCCAACTCTGTGCGACCCCATAGACAGAAGCCCACCAGGCTCCCCTGTCCCTGGGATTCTCCAGGCAAGAACACTGGAGTGGGTTGCCATTTCCTTCTCCAATGCATGAAAGTGAAAAGTGAAAGTGAAGTCGCTCAGTCGTGTCCGACTCTTAGTCATCCCATGGACTGCAGCCTCCCAGACTCCTCCATCCATGGGATTTTCCAGGCAAGAGTACTGGAGTGGGGTGCCATTGCCTTCTCCGAATATTGCTTACTAGAATATATCAATAATTTCCTTTGTGGGTAATGATTTTTATATCATGTCTGAGGAAACCTTACCTACAGCAAGGTCACAAAGATATATTCTTATAATTTTTTCAAAAAGCTTTATGGTTTTGCCATTTACATTTAGGACTTTAAATGTAGCCCCCATGGTCCTCTTCCCTAGGGAGGGTTGCTGGTGACCATGATCTTATTGGGAAGTGGTTGCATAATTGTCCATTCACAGTTAAATTATTTAGGCATTGGAGTACCAAGAGATGTCACTATGGATCCCTTAAATCCAAGCACAATCAATCCTTTCTGCCCTTATCATGTAATAGCAATTATACCTTCTCATGATGGACTAAATCTCGATTGCCTGTTGATCTAACAGTGGAGAGGCCCCAAGTATGACCAGGCCACCACTGGGGGTTTAGCCTTGGTTGCATTTTTACTGAGTCCCCCCTCTGGGAAGCAGACCTCTCCACCCACAGAACCTAAGCAAACCAGAAGCAGAAGCCAACCCCCCACCCCAAGGGAGTCACAGAGAATGACGGCTGGCGGGGCCACCCAAGCTGCATACCAACCACCACTCGGTGATTTTGTTTCTTATCTTGGCAGTTTCAGGGCCACGAGGGGAAGGGTTCATTTTAAGAGCTTCCACTCAGCCTTCTCCTATAATGATAGTTTTTATTTCGTAAGTTGATAAATCAAAAATGAGAATTCTTCCAACTGCTAAGTACGTCTGTCTCACGGCTAATCACCAGAGCCAGGAATGTGTCTATCAGCTGACCCCTACATGCCTCTGCTCGAACACAGGGGTCATGATGATAGTTTGGGTCCCTAGGTGTCAATGTTAGCTCAGACTCTGTATCCAAGCACCCTCAAAACAGCTAGTGTACTGTGCACCTAAGTGCACTTATATTAAGTGGCCATAGATCCCTTTGGGGAGTCACCAGGGGGATGGCTACTGTACACATTTGCTGTGCTATTACAAAGTCCTTTCCCAAGAGCATGCACCATGAGCTTTGTGTCTAAGAACTGGCTCATTTATGAAAACCCCCTGGAGTGCCCAACATCTGACTTGACGCTCATCTGTTCTGATATCTTCTGATTATATATAGTAAGTCATACTCTCTTCAGATGTCCTTATGAATGTAATGATCTATTAGTCATCAACATGCATCTCTATGTTCTTGGTTGCCATTCTGACCCTGCTCCAATTATTTATTTCTGTTTTGCCTCTGATAATTCAGTGCTATCATCTGACCTATTCTGTTCTGAAATCCTGTCATTTCCATTACACTAGCAAGTCACATGCCATCACAGAAAATCTTACAAAAAGCCATTAGTATAGCAACAGCCATTAGTAAGGCTCTAAATGACACCAGTAATATAATGATACCACTTTAGTGAAGGCAGTGTCCTCTGGACCCTCCTAAAGAATATCATCTGGAGATTCTCAGATGTATCTTATTGAATAAATTCATTCAAAAATTCATATTTCTCTGAGCCATTCCTCAACATTTAATGTAGGCTATTTTTTATCCCAAAGTTAGGCGTCATCCTAGCAGTACAAGGATGGCTCCAGGAGCCCCTCCTTGAGCATTATAATCTAAGCCATTCAGTTCAGCTCAGCTCATTCACTCAGTCATGTCCAACTCTCTGTGACCCCATGAACCACAGCACACCAGGCCTCCCTGTCCATCACCAACTCCCGGAGTCCACCCAAACCCATGTCCATTGAGTCGGTAATACCAACCAACCATCTCATCCTCTGTGGTCCCCTTCTCCTCCTGCCCTCAATCTTTCCCAGCATCAGGGTCTTTTCGAATGAGTCAACTCTTTGCATCAGGTGGGCAAAGTATTGGAGTTTCAGCTTCAGCATCAGTCCTTCCAATGAATATTCAGCACTGATTTCCTTTAGGATGGACTGGTTGGATCTCCTTGCAGTCCAAGAGACTCTCAAGAGTCTTTTCCAACACCACAGTTCAAAAGCATCAATTCTTTGGTGCTCAGCTTTCTTTATAGTCCAACTCTCACATCCATACATGACCACTGGAAAAACCATAGCCTTGACTGGATGGACCTTTGTTGACAAAGTAATGTCTCTGCTTTTTAATATGCTGTCTAGGTTGGTCATAACTTTCCTTCCAAGGAGTAAGAGTCTTTTAATTTCATGGCTGCAATTACCATCTGCAGTGATTTTAGAGCCCAGAAAAAAAAGTCAGCCACTGTTTGCACTATTTCCCCATCTATTCACCATGAAGTGATGGGACCAGATGCCATGATCTTAGTTTTCTGAAAGTTGAGCTTTAAGTCAACTTTTTCACTCTCCTCTTTCACTTTCATCAAGAGGCTCTTTAGTTCTTCTTCGCTTTCTGCCATAAGGGTGGTGTCATCTGCATATCTGAGGTTATTGGTATTTCTCCCAGCAATCTTGATTCCAGCTTGTGCTTCTTGCAGCCCAGTGTTCCTCATGATGTACTCTGCATAGAAGTTAAATAAGCAGGGTGACAATATACAGCCTTGACGTACTCCTTTTCCTATTTGGAACCAATCTGTTGTTCCATGTCCAGTTCTAATTGTTGCTTCCTGACCTGCATACAGGTTTCTCAAGAGGCAGGTCAGGTGGTCTGGTATTCCCATCTCTTTCAGAATTTTCCACAGTTTATTGTGATACACACAGTCAAAGGCTTTGGCATAGTCAATAAAGCAGAAGTAGATGTTTTTCTGGAACTCTCTTGCTTTTTTGATCATCTAGCGGATGTTGGCAATTTGACCTCTGATTCCTCCGCCTTTTCTAAAACCAGCTTGAACATCTGGAAGTTCACAGTTCACATATTGCTGAAGCCTGGCTTGGAGAATTTTGAGCATTATTTTACTAGCGTGTGAGATGAGTGCAATTGTGCAGTAGTTTGAGCATTCTTTGGCATTGCCTTTCTTTGGGATTGGAATGAAAATTGACCTTTTCCAGACTTTTGGAATTGAACTTTTCCTGTGGCCACTGCTGAGTTTTCCAAATTTGATGACATATTGAGTGCAGCACTTTCACAGCATCATCTTTCAGGACTTGAATCTAAGCCATTGGAGAATGACATATATCAATAAATTCATCCTTACCAGCCTTACCTTCTGTCTCCACACCCTAGTCCAGCCCCCTCAACATCCATTTCCACACATTTGAGGGTTACTGTTCCCCAGCACATCTACCCTGACATTTCTCTCTGAATTCTGAGTCCCATTACTTCTCCATTAGGGTCTCGCTTTGGCTTAGAAGACTTGTCAAGGCTACAAATTCCATTCTTCTTCTCTGATATTCAGGTCCTAGATCAACATTTATAGGAGACATAAGAACCAAATGCAATGAGTAGTTCTTGATTGGATTCTGAAGAATACAGTTGTAAAAGACATTTTGGAATGAATTTAGAAATATAAACAAGGACCGTTTGTTAAACAGGGGGAGGGGTTATTTGGTATGGTGATGGTGGTGATGGCAGTGGTGGTCTGAGTATGTAAAAAGAAGTCTTTGTTTTTGAAGATTCACACTGTGATATTTAGAGATAGAGTGTGGCAGTATACACAGTCTTCTTTGGGGATAAAAAAGAAGCAAGATTGCAGAACACTAATAATTGTTATATCTGAGGGTTGTAGATATGGATGTTCGTTATGATATTCTTTCTACTTTGCATGTTTGACATTTTTCACAATAATAAGTAATAAAAAATATCGATAGATGAAGGAAAAGTTTAGACAGGCATGCTGGGTCAAGATGAGGAAACAGCCAGGACTCCCACAAAAGAAACCTTTAGAATAGTATGGTCCCAGAAGTACTCCAGAGAGGATAAATGATGCTGAAACTATGTGTTGGGTTCTTAGAGAATGAAAGACTGGGCAATTTGTAAATGGATGACACCACTTGTCTGCAGAGGGAGGAAAGATCCCCTACTCTACATAAGTCAATGCTCTGAAAACATGTTTCAAAAGGAAATCAAGAAAAAATTTTAAATAATATATCTGCTCCTAAAATAGAACACTTGCTCTCTCCCCTCCTCCCAAAATAGTTCATTTTAAACGAGCCATTAAGGCTACAGACTACAAAAACGCCACATAAACTCTTTCTATAATTTTTCCTCAGATCTTAGAACACCTTTAATCCTTGGAAGGAAGTCCAAAACAGGATCACTTTATACTAAACTCAATTTTAGTACTAAGATTCTGATGTACAGAGGAAAAAGTATTGCTCACACTGCTCTTAAGAAACATAATTTGTTCCAGCATTATACCCAGATATATACATCTGCATATATACCCACAGGAAACAAAGTCATTATTATGAAGAGATGTCTGTACTCCTGTGTTCACTGCAGCATTATTCATAACACATGGAAATAGTCTAAGTATCCATTGACAGATGAGTGAATGAAAAAAATGCTATGCATATATAAAATATATAGACAGTGTTTTATGTATATATATATATATATGTATATATATATAAAATATTTTTCAGTTTTTTTAAAAAAATAGGAAATCCTGACATCTATGATGGCATGGAAGAACCTGGAGGGGATTACACAAGGTGAAATAAGCCAGACAAAGAAAGATAAACACTGTGCATTATCACTTATGAAAGGGGAAAGGGTTAGTTGCTCAGTCATGGCCAATGCTTTGTGACCCCATGAACTGTAGCCCACCAGGCTTCTCTGTCCTTGGAATTCTCCAGGCAATACTGGAGTGGGTAGCCATTCCCTTTTCCTGGGAATCTTCCTGACCCAGGGATCAAACCCATTTGTCTCCTGCATTGCAGGCAGATTCTTTACCGTCACCCTGGAGAAGGAAATGGCAACCCACTCCAGTATTCTTGCCTGGAGAATCCCATGGACAGAGGAGCCTGGCAGGCTATAGTCCATGGGGTTGCAAGAGTCAGACACGACTTAGCAACTACACCACTCTTTACTATTAAAGCCACCAGTGAAGCCCATCACTTATGTGTGGAATCTAAAAAAAGAAAAGAGAAAAGAAAAAAAAATCGAATTCATAGAACCAGAGAGTAGAAGGGTGGTTTTCAGGAGCTTGGGGGTGGGGGAAAAATAGGGAAAACTTGATAAAAGGGTACAAACTTTCAGGTTAAACATGAATAAGGTTTGAAGATCTAACATGCAACATGGTGGTTATAGTTGACAACACTGTATTGTGTAATTGAAATTTGCTAAAAGAGTAGAATTTAGATGTTTCTCACACACACACACAAAGGTAAATATGTAAGGTGATGGATGTGTTTATTAACTTGATGAAAAACCTTTCACAGTGTATACTTACATCAAATCATCAGATTGTGTACTTTAAATATATTACCATTTAATTTGTCAATTATATCTTAATAGAGCTGAAGGGGGTGAGGAAAAGGAACACAATTTCTTAGTCAGATTAAATCAATCAGGTAAATTATTTTTCCTTCCACAAATTACCTCTTTATTCGAACTTGAGAATTTTTGAGACTCAGATTCTCCTTCTAACTGCACCTTAATTACCATAAATGAATTTCTAGGGGCTTAGATCAGAAAACCACAGAATTCCTAAAATATTGAGTGGTAGTCTGTCTGTATTACTTAGTATCTTCATCTTGTAACAGTTTAAGCCAACACACTGGGAAAAGATCCTGGTGCTGGGAAAAACTGAAGGCAAAAGGAGAAGAGGGCGTCAGAGGATGAGATGGTTGGATGCCATCACTGATTCAGTGGACATGACTTTGAGCAAACTCTGGGAGATAATGAAGGACAGGGAAGTCTGGCAGGCGGCAGTCCGTGGGTTCCCAAAAAGTTGGATGTGACTTAGCAAATGAACAACAACAACAATTTAAGCATCCCTGTGAATATTCTATACTCTCAATCATTTTTCATCTCACAGAGAATAAGCCCATTTAAGCACACTTGCCAGTTCTTGAGGGAGTGGGATTTATTCCTTCATTCTCTCACTGAAGTGTCAGAGCCTGAGTTTTCTCCACCATTTAAGTGGGTGAATAAAATTCTGTGGTGCACACACAGTGTGCAATGTCCAGCCAGACCCTGGACCAGACATCAGAACGACATGCACGTTAGGCACAGCAGGTCCCTGCCCTCAGGAAGCTCACTGTCCTGCAGAGAAGATAAAGATCAACCAGACTTGCAAATAATTAATTAATTAATTAATTTAATTTAATTAACTAAATCATTACAAAGTGTTGCAACATGCTTTAAACGAGAAGAACAAGAAAAAGGGAACTTCTTGGATTGTAAAATATGAAGGTAACAGGATCTTTGTGGCATCTTAAAGGTGAATGACCAGGGAGTCAAACATGGCTGGGAAGAAAAAGAAAATTGCGTATTTTTGGCAAAATGTAGAGTGTTAAAGAAAGTGAAAGTGTTAGTTGCTCAGTCGTGTCTGACTGGTTGAGACCCCATGAACCGTCACATGCCAGGCTCCTCTGTCCCTGGGATTTCCCAGGCAAGAATACTGGAGTGGGCAGCCATTTCCTCTTCCAGGAAATCTTCCTGACCCCGGAATTGAAATTGGTGTCTCCCTCTTTGCAAGCAGATTCTTGACTATCTGAGTCACCAGGGAAGCTGCTGTTAAGTCACTTCAGCTGTGTCTGACTCTGTGCGACCCCATAGACGGCAGCCCACCAGGCTCCCCCGTCCCTGGGATTCTCCAGGCAAGAACACTGGAGTGGGCTGCCATTTCCTTCTCCAATGCATGAAAGTGAAAAATGAAAGTGAAGTCGCTCAGTCGTGTCCGACTCTTAGTCAATCCCTGGACTGCAGCCTCCCAGGTTCCTCCATACATGGGATTTTCCAGGCAAGAGTACTGGAGTGGGGTGCCATTGCCTTTTCCACCAGGGAAGCTATAGAATATTAAAGCTGAGGGGAAATTCTTTAAAAGATAAAGAAACCATAAAATCCTTTCTACCAGTGGCCAAATGGAAGTTTAGCTAATATGGCATGCAACAGATGGTAAAAGGTAGACATTTTGCTTTGTTTTGATTTGATGTTCATTTTTTACTTTTAATTGGAGTATAATTGTTCTACACTGTTGTGTTGGTTTCTGCCACACATCATCATGAATCAGTATTAGGTATGTGTATGTTCCCTCTCTCTTGAACCTCCCTCCCACTCCTACCCATCCCTCTAGGTTGTCACACAGCACCAGGTTCAGCTTCCTGCTTCACACAGCAAATTCCTACTGCTGTGTATTTTACATGTAAAAATGTATATATTTTAATGCTACTGTCTCAATTCCTCCCACCCTCCCCTTCCCCCGACTGTGTCCACAAGTCCATTCTCTGTGTCTGCATCTCTACTGCTGCCCTACAAATAGGTTCGTCAGTACCGTCTTTCTAGATTCCATACACATGTTAATATTCAATATTTGTTTACTCACTTTAGTCTGGATAACAGGCTCTAGGTTCATCCACCTCACTAGAACTGACTCAAATCCTTTGCTTTTGATGGCTGAGTAATATCCCATTGTATATATGCACCACAACTCCTTTATCTGTTCATCTGCTGATGGACATCCAGAGTGCCTCCATGCCCTGGCTGTTGTAAATATACTGCAATGAACACTGGGGTATATGTGTCTTTCAGAATTGTGGTTTGGTTTTCTCAGGGTACATGCCCAGTAGTGGGATTGCTAGGTCATATGGTAACTTTATTCCTAGTTTTTAAAGAAATCTCCATACTGTTCTTCATAGCAGCTGTGTCAATTTACATTCCCACCAACACTGCAAGAGGGTTCCTTTTCTCCACATCCTCTCCAGCATTTACTGTTTGTAGACTTTTAAAATATTTTCTCCAACACATTTTATTTGTGATGTTTGCCAAATTAACTGGTGCTATCCCAGTGAAATTATTCCATTTTTATCAATAAACTGACATCACATGAAATAATGCTTCACAAACTCATTGAAGATTACATTACTCACAAATGTAACACAAATTATCAAATAAAAGGTCTACTCTCAACTACAAATACTTGATTTTATTCCATAGTTCCTACTCTTCTGGCAGAAAGATTAAACATGCTCTTTCTCTCTGTTCGCAAAGATTTAAATTATTTTTCCATAGCACACTGAGGATATAATTATGAAATAATTGCTCCTTTAGCACACACTTGATATATAATCTCTCTCACTTGCTCCAGATTGTAGAAAGCTTAGTTTTCGTTCTTTCTCCCAACATACAGTGAAAATTCTGACTCATTTCTATTTTTTCAAATATAGAGACTGAGACAAAGATCCCATTACCTTCTAAAGTATTGCTGTTATTGTTATTATTCAGTCACTAAGTCAAGTCCACCTCTTTGTAACTCCATGACTGCAGCACGCCAGGCTTCCCTGCCCTTTACTCTCTCCTGGAGTTTGCTCAAATTCATGTCTATTGAGTCAGTGATGTTACCTAACCATCTCATCCTCTGCCAACCTCTTCTCCATTTGCCTTCAATCCTTCCCAGCATCAGGGTCTTTTCCAAGGAGTTGGCTCTTCCTATCAGGTGGCCAAAGTATTGGAGCTTCAGCTTCAGCATCAGTCCTTCAGATGAATACTCAGAGTTGATTTCCTTTAGGATTGACTGGTTAGATCTCCTTGCAGTCCGAGGGACTCTCAAGAGTCTTCTCCAACACCGCAACTTGAAAGCATCAATTCTTAACTATTAGCACTATCATTATAATATTTCTTCCTTTGGAGGAACTGAAATTCTTTATCTCCACTGAAGACTCAGAAATTTTTAATTGTCCTTCAAAAATGTATTTCTGAATTTAAAAATCATAAAGTTTGGACTATTACCAGGAGACTTTCTAAATCTGGGTAAAATTTCAGTGCCAGACATGAGTGACCCAGAGACAAACAAATTCTCCCTATAATTCATCATCTAATGCCAATGTGTAAGCTGTATCTTTTGTTATCTCTGAAAGGACAAAGATGAAATATGGTAAGGGCAGCATTTCATAGCCCTTTACCAAATGTCTCATCCCAGGAATACAACATATCTCATGCCTCAAATCCACAGTCCAACATTCAATGTTAAAAAACCCACCACAGATGTTGTCTATCTGTCGGGGAAGGGGAGGCTTAGGGAAGAGTCAGTTTGTTGAGGGAAGCCAAGAGCACCAAGGGTAACAAAGCAATTCCCAACTGCCAGGTCAGGTCAGAGGTCAGAAAACAGTCTCAGAGGACAGAGGTCACTGTGCAATGGAGAACATGGGTAAGGATACAGAAAAAGGGGTTCTGGATCTGGTTGTCATTTATACCACAGAAGAGCTTTTGCATAGATGACTTTATCCAGACTTCATTGTGTCAAGGTAGGCATTATTAAGGGCTTCGCTGGTGGCTCAGATGGTAAACAATCCACCTACAATGTAGGACACCCAGGTTCAATCCCTGGGTCGGGAAGATCCCCTAGAGGAGGAAATGGCAACCCACACCAGTATTCTTGCCTGGAGAATCCCGTGGACAGAGGAGCCTGGAGGGCTAGAGTCAACAGGGCTACAGAGAGTCAGACACAACTGAGCGACTACCACTTTCACTTTCAGGCATTATTAACTACAGACTGCCATCAGGAGGACAGAGACCCAGAAGCGGACAGTGATCTGTGGCACTTGCCTACAGGAACATCCCTAATAAGCAGGGCCCAGATCTTCCCACCACAAGTCCAGGCCTCTTTCCAGTAGCTCAGATTTGGACCCAACTGTCATAACCCACGGCACTACACTTTCTGTTGGTAACTGTCGCAGCTTCTCTTACTTACCATGAAAATTCTAGATGTTTCATGGGCTTGGGATCCTGTTTGTTTCTTTTTATGTGTGGAAAGAAATCTGTTTCAAACAGATACACAGTCGTAAATAACAGGTTTTGAAGAGCTCCCATTGCACTTTCAGGAAAATTCCAATAAACAAAGATCACAGGAAAGGCATTTTTCCAACAACTGCACAAAATTGAGATAAGCTAACCGCACATATTGTAGCCTTGATCGTCTCCAACAGCAAAGGTACAGAATTTAAAGTGCCTGTTGCTTTTGTAACACAGTTTAAATAGTGTCTGTGTGTACATACATACATATAGGTATATATGCATATACAGAGATGCGTATAGAGATGTGTATGTGTGTGTGAGTGCTCAGTCCTTTAGTTGTATCTGACTCTGTGACCTTATAACCTGTGGCCAGCCAGTCTCCTCTACCCATGGGATTCTACAGGCAAGAATACCGGAATGGGTCACCATTTCCCTATCCAAGGAATCTTCCAGACCCAGGGATCGAACCCTTGTCTCCTGCATCTTCTGCTTTGGCAGGTGGATTCTTTACCACTGTGTCACCAGTGAAGCCCAAGCTACATATACACACAGTGACAAAATTAGAATCAAGTATTTGGAAAACAAGGTATTATGCGAAGCCTATACCACTTCATGGCAAATAAGAGAGACGCATGATCAGAGCAGTAGTCGTGCAAGATGTTAGAGACTTGGAAAATAATATCATACTCCAGGCATAAAGTGACAATATCTGAAGGAGGGTAGTTACAAGGGAAAGGGAAAGGCAGGTAACGATATGAGAAAATGAAGTAATAACTAGCCATAAGTCTGAGTAGACTCTATGCCCCCTGCAGGCCAGATGCACGCACGCATGCTTAGTTGCTTCAGTTGTGTCCAACTCTTTGACACTATGGACTGTGGCCTGCCAGGCTCCTCTGTCCATGGAATTCTCCAGTAAGTCCAGAAGGCAAGGGAGGGGAAAGATTTTACTCACTTTTGAATGTGAGCCACTTAGAAGAACAATGTCACTATTCGTTAAAATGGGAAAAACCAGTGGTGAGAGAATTCTGGTTGAAAAACTATAATGAAATTCCATGATGATGTAAACTTGGAATAGTTCTGCTGTCCGATTCCCTTTAATAGGCTTCCCAGGTGGCGCTAGTCAGGTGACATAAGAGATGTGTGTTATCCCCTGGAGAAGGAAATGGCAACCCTCTCCAATTTTCTTGCCTGGACAATCCCACGGACTTAGGAGCCTGGCCGGCTGCAGTGCAGGGGATCGCAGAGTCAGACACAACTGAGGTGACTTAGCACGCGTTCCTCTTAAACACACGTGATCTGTAATTGAGCTACGGAAGTATTCTTGGGTCCTGCTATCATATCTGCAATAATATGAGTCAGTACTTTCTTCGCGATCACTGTCTTCTTTCCTAATTTCCTAGCACCCTTTAAAAACTTCTGTGACTCTATGAAGAATTAAGGAGAGAAAGGGAAAAATGTATTGATCATGCTTTGCCTAAAACTACAGCACCCAAAAAGGCCCAATAGGTGGGAGTGCCGTCTGGTCCAATGTCTGCTAAACATTGGAAATAAAAGATAACCCTGGCAATGGCTTTACAGACCTCGGATTTCAAGGACCTGTAATTATGCCAAACATGAAATGTATCTAGCACATCTTGGACTGCATCACTGGTACAGAGAAATAGTTAAACTGTTACTGAATTAAACTACCCATGAATTTAGCTATTTTAAAACCGAAACAAGATTTTTTATTCCAGAAAACAGATTGTTTAGTTGGAAGCATTCTCTCAGTTGTTCATCATTTTCTATTAATGCTCTTGTGGGCCTTTTTATATAAAAGGAAATTCTCTATTTCTACCAAGTCTGGAAATGTTATCCAACTCTTTCTCATAAAGCCCACAGTTTGCAAACTTAGCTCACAAATGCAAATAGCTGTGTAACTGCCAACCACATCTTTAATTTAGAGCATCTGACATTATAAGGCACACAAGTGAAAGTAATGTATCGAACACCATAAGTGTTTTGAGAGCAAGTAAACCAATAAAAACATTATTCAAGATAATGTGTTCAGTAAGAAAACTCATAGAGAATTTATGCATATGCTTAGAGCATCTATTCAACATTTGCTTTTACAGTCACTTTAAAAGAATAATCAACATGTCACATTACTAAAAATAAACCCATTCGACAACAATAACAAAAGAAGCAGCTGCTACGGTGTGCTTCTCTTCCACTGCAGCTGCTTTATATTATTAAAATTTTACATTTTGCAACTGACACCAGAGCAATCTAGACTTTTCAAAATGTGATATTCATTTGCACTACTTTAACAATTTTCTTTTAGAACTCAAAAATGTAACTTTTTTAAACTTGAAAACATAAATTTTAATTATTCTGTTGCAGTGTTCATATTACAGTGTCTACATGTTCAAATATATTAAATGGATGTGGTTGAAACTTAATGCAATTCGTATACTATATATTTCATCTGTTTATAAGATTTCTGTTTCAAAAAGTTCTGAGGAGGAAAATAGAAAAATAGAAATAATCTTCAAAATAGAAACCATATTTATTCTTCTGTGTATTATACAGAGAATAATGCCAAGCCTGGAAAAATCCACTTATAAAATATTGTATAATCATGTGACCCATGACAGTTGAACATAAATTTTGGAATAATTCAACTTTTAAAACTCATATTGAAATCAGTATGTTGTACACCTATAACTTCTTTAACATTGTCCTATACTTCAACAATACTTCAAAGCCAATCCACTAACACCAGATTTTAGTGAGAGAAACACAGATAGAAAGTACTGTGTTTATGGGAAGGAACCAAACATGAGAATGGGCAGCTCAGGGCCAAAAGACCCAAACTCTTCAGCGGCTTTCAGGGAAGTGTTTTAAAGACAGTATGAGAGAGAGGGTCACAGGGTGCATGATCAGCTGGTGCTCAACTCTCTGTTGATGGTGAGGTAACAGGCTATGTTTCAAGAATCTTATTCATCAACCTTCTAGTCCCAACCAGTCAACATGCTGATGCTCAGCCCACAGTTGACCTCCTCCACCTGTCAGGGATTTTAGTATCTGCAAAACTACTCAGGCATATGGCTCAGGATATTATTTGCAGACATTGAGAAAGAGCTAAAGGTCCTTGAGTTTGTTTTCTGGCTAAACTATTATTTTGTCTTTCTTGATTTTTTTCCCTTTGTTTACAGTTTCTCACTTCTTTGATTAAATTTGTTCTTTGGAACCCGGGGGAAATTTAGGAGGCCAAAGTTTTTCTACAAACAAGAGATGTCTGCTCCCTGGAAAGTCAGGGTTCTGCTCAGTTTCAGATTTACAAGTTCACAGATGGAGAGGATTTTTTCCCAGGATAAATCAGACCCCAAGCCTCACCCATAACTGATTTAAATGATATTTGGATATTTTGGACTTAGAGCTGATGATGGGTTGGGTTAAAGACTTTCAGAGATGGTGAAATGGGGTGACTGTATTTTGCATATGAAAAGGGTATGAATTTAGAGGGACCGGAGCATGAATGTTCTGGGTTAAATTGTGCCAGATAACCATAGTACCTTAGAATGAGATCCTCTTTAGAGATGAGATTTTTACCCAGGGAATCAAGTTAAAGTGAGGTCATTAGAGTGGCCCTCAATCCAACATGACTGGTGTCCCAAGAAAAGTGGAATCTGGGCACAGAGACGTGCACAGAGGGAAGATGATATAAAGAAACACAGGAAAGGGACTTCCCTGGTGGTCCAGGGGTTGAGACTCCATGTTCCCAATGCAGGGGTCTTGGCCTTGATCCCTGGTCGGAGAACTAGATCTGCATGCCACAACTGAGGCTCCTGCATGCCTCAACTACCACCTGGCACAGTCAAATAAACTAAAAAAAAAAAAAAAGATTCACAGGGAAGGGATGGCCATCTATAAGTCACAGAGAGAGGCCTGCAACAGAGCCTTCCCTCACAGCCCTTGGAAGGAATCAAGCTTGATTTCCAACCATGCACCTCCAGAGTTGTGAGATTATAAGCTCTGTTGTTTAAATCACCCAGTCTGTGGCACTGTGTTACAGCAGCCCAAAAAATACACACAACACCATTTAATTATAACAATTTAACATAGAAAACATATTGATATTAAAATCATAGAGTTTATGTGACATTTGAACGTGTTTAACAACAATTGATAATTTCTTGCAGTAAGTTAGTGCTACTTTTAATCTCCTTATAAAATATATTTAATAAAGGTAGAATCATACCTTACTAGTTCTGTATTTCCTATGCATATTCCATACTTATCTTATTGATTAAAAGAAAAAAAGTCAGAATATAACACTCTGAAAGCATGAGCAAAAGAAAAAATGCTGAGAGGCAGTGTGGCTTAGTAACTGAAGCACAGCAACAATTGTAACTATATGTAACTGATAAATACCGTAACGAATCATTTTTAGAATTTGGCTGAGCTGTAAATTTTGGAGTGGAAACCATGATTACAAAATGCAACAGATCAACTCTTAACAGAGAGAAATGCTGACACTAAAAATAAATAATTCCCCATCACATAAAACTTGAAGACAAATAAACAGAACTGCTTAAAAGCCAGACTTTCTATTAAATCATTCAAATTCTATTAACGGAAAGCCAGGATAAAGAACAAAATGTTGCCCTCTTTAAATTATTCCGACATCAGATTCTACTAAGGTTTCTTTAAAAAAAAAAAAAAAACACACAGCTAATTAAAGAGTTTCACTCTTCCTCATCATGTGAGCTTTGGCTCCTAAATCTTTGAAACTACTTTAAAGGAAATCACTGCTAAATAGACATGATATCGAAATATACAATCAAGGAACAAAGAATATCAGTTAGATTAGAATCAATTATTTAGCTCTGATTATTTTTTAACATATATTTTTAACGCCTTCCTTTGAAGTGAAATTTAGTTACTTCCTTAAGTGTTGTATGATTTAAAGTAAGATAATAATAAAAAATAAATAAAGATAATCAATTATCATGTGGCAGGTTAGAAGAACCCTTCTGGTCTTCCAGGATCTTATTTTCAAACAGGAATGAAAGCTTTTGAATCAGTTCTTTGTCCTGATGCAAAATAGAAGAGTCTTTTCCTCACTCACCTCCATAAGCTCCCCTGCCCTTAACCCTTAGCCTTCAAGCATTTTCCCTGAACAGCTACAATCTGCATAGGAGCCCTTTCTTTGGAAGATCATGAACCCAACAGCCTGAAGGGCAGCTCTCTCTGGCCTGAGAGAGCCAGAACCATCTGCTCTCTTCCAGACATTAGCTTGAATCTCAGAAGAGCAGGAAAATATATTCTGAATCACATCTTCTCTCTCCTTCCCCATACCATCCAGTTCCCAAATGTGCTGACTTCACATTAATAGCATAACTAGCACTATCAATATCAATAACTGGGAGAAATATTGATAACCTCAGATATGCAGAGGATACCACCCTTATACCAGAAAGCAAAGAGGAACTAAAGAGTCTCTTGATGATGGTGAAAGAGGAGAGTAAAAAAGCTGGCTTAAAACTCAACATTCAAAAAACAAAGATCATGGCATCTGGTCCCATCACTTCGTGGCCCATAGGTGAGGAAACAATGGAAACAGTGACAGACTTTATTTTCTTGGGCTCCAAAATCACTGTAGATGCTGACTACAGCTGCAAAATTAGAAGGTGATTGCTCCTTGAAAGAAAAGCTACGACAAACACTAGACAGCATATTAAAAAGCAGAGACATTACTTTGTCAACAAAGGTCCATCGAGTCAAAGCTATGGTTTTTCCAGTAGTCATGTATGGATGTGAGAGTTGGACTATAAAGAAAGCTGAGCACCAAAGAATTGATGTTTTTGAACTGTGGTGTTGGAAAAGACTCTTAAGAGTCCCTTGGACTGCAAGGAGATCCAACCAGTCCATCCTAAAGGAAATCAGTCCTGAATATTCATTGGAAGGACTGATGCTGAAGCTGAAGCTCCAATACTTTGGCCACCTGATGCTGACTCATTGGAAAAGACCCTGATGCTGGGAAAGATTGAAGGCAGGAGGAGAAGGGGGCAACAGAGGATGAGATGGTTGGATGGCATCACTGACTCAATAGACATGAGTTTGAACAAGCTCCAGGGAGATGGTGATGGACAGGGAAGCCTGGTGTGCTGCAGTTCATGGGGTCACAAAGAGTCGGACACGACTGAGCGACTAAACAACAACAGCGGCAGTATTTATTGGGTGAGTTTAAGTGAATAAGTGCTGCATCACATCTCTGATACAAGCTGTGTGGCTACTGCTGTTGGGTAGCCCAACTGGGTGGAGCCTGCCTTTAAGAACACCCTGTAGTATACGGAGGCACAGAAAACAGTGCCGTCCTGCAAGGCAGGGAGACCCTTGTCCATCATGCAAAGGAAGACATGGTCCTGGGATACAGCCATTGAGGTGGAGCCGTGGCTGCTGCATTCTTCAGGTTGGGAGGGACCAATAGGAACATAGATGCCAATTAACTCCATATGTAATAGGGGGCAAAGTTGGCTTGGCCAATGCCAGACTGTGTACTTAACCCCTCTTGAAGCTATTGTCTTGGCAGATGACATAGGACCTACACAGCCAATGGAGGTCATTTTAAAGTTTTGGGGAGGAGAGGGTTATTTTTTTTTAACCTGTTGCCTTACTGGAACATGTTCTTTAATGTCCAAGAATCCATTGTTGGCCCCAAGGTCGACTAGAGGAAAGCCTCTGGCTAGGTTTTACTGTGGTGAGGCATTCATCTTGCAAAATTTAGGGTTTAGGCCCTTTTATTTCTCCAGTTAGTAGAGAAAAAGCAGCTTCAGCAAAGATCAGATTGAATAACTGGGCTCCGTTAGCCTTGAATGGGGAGCAGAGATGCCGGTGTGGAACTTCCTAGTTCGTGAGGCACAGCCTTCCACGGGGTCTCAGTCATTTCTCCTGAAGTTGGATGTGACTTTACTGAAAATGGATTGTCTCCCTGCCAAAGCACAAGTACAATATTTGCATATATAGTCTCTTTTCTGTGACCTATTAAATACCATTTACGAACTTCAGGCAGAGCCAATTATTAATGGAGCGGGCATGGCAGAAAGCACCCTGGGGTGACAGGGGCATGTGAGGGCTCCTCTCACATCCTCTCACATGTCCCACTAAAAGTAGGACGACTTTTAGTGATAGTTGAATTAATTTACAAGGTAAAATTTTCCTACTTAACTCCTGCAAATCTCCATTTCTCATCTGTAATTGTAATAGTAACTTCATTATTGAACACTGTGTGCCAGGTACTGTTCAAAGCTTTTTATGTGCAGTAATCTATTTAATGTTTATAATAGCTGTATGAGATGGGGTCTATCATTACATATAAATTAAAAATGAGACACATAGCCATCTTGCAGGGTTCCAAAAGAATCCAATGACATAGGGCATATGAAAGCCACCAGCATAGCACACAGTCTGTAGTTCTTTTCTTTTCTGTTTCTTTATAATTGCTCTACAATGTTGTGTTGTGCTCGTTTCTGCAGTACAATAAAATAATTCAGCTGTATGAATAAATGTATCCCCTCCCTTTTGAGCCTCCCTCCACTCCCCCATCCCAGTCTTCTCAGGCCATCACTGAGCAC
The DNA here is from genome assembly GCF_019320065.1 of Cervus canadensis. Lineage (NCBI taxonomy): Eukaryota > Metazoa > Chordata > Mammalia > Artiodactyla > Cervidae > Cervus > Cervus canadensis. The sequence goes on from NC_057386.1 coordinate 72,920,554, forward strand.
TGAGCTGAGATCCCTGTGTTATACGGCAGCCTCCCCCTAGCTATTGTACATACGGTAGTGTCTATATGTCAGTGCTACGCTCTCCGTTTGTCCCAATCTCTCCTTACCCCCCAACCCTGCCTCATGTCCACAAGTCTATTCTCTAGGTCAGCGTCTCTTCCTGCCCCGCAAATAGGTTCATCAGTACCATTCTTCTAGATTCTCTCTCTATATATATATACATATATATGCTGTAGTTCTTTTCTTTCCCACTTAATATAGACTTGAAATGCAGCTCAGGTTTAAAAGAGAAATTTGGGAAGGTAAGAGATAAAAGAAATACAATATGGATAACTGAAATTGCCCTGTGGAAAGAAAACTCTAATAAAATAAATAGTTGGTTAGAAATCAAATTTATGTCCCCTGAACAGAACAATCACCAGCCTCTAATAAACTGTCATAGTATGAAACAGAAAGAAAGAAGTGATCCTACATTTGCAGTGGGTTTTTTCTACCTAACACCTTGGCTTTATAGTATGTCAGTTACTAATTCTGAGACTTTCCTTCTTTTATTCATTCATTCAGTCAACAAACGGTTATCATGTACCTTCTATGGGATGGGGGGCATAGCATTAGGTATCAGGTGTGAACAGAGCACACTCCCCACTCTCATGGAGCATAAAGTCTAGTGGAGAAGACAGATCTTAATCAAATGGTCTGTAAATGTATAATTGCAGAGATTTAATATGGCTTGGGGAGCATAGAAAAAAGACTTTTGAAAAATTAGGATTTGAGTGGAAAGGAAGAGGAAAACCAGAAGGGTATGGCAAATGGACAATACCAACCATGGCTATTGGATTTCTCCATCTAGATTACTAATGACCTTAGCAGGAGTTTTGTTGAAATGGAAGCATGCTAAGAGGGAGTTGGTAGGAGGTTATGAAATGGAGATAGTAAGCAAAAACAAACAAAACACAAGAAGAAAAAGTACCACCTTCAAGAAGCTTCATAGTGAAGAAGAAGAAAAGGAATGTTAGCTGGAGGGGGCAGATCCAAGGACAAAAACATTAACATAGTTTAACTGTCAGCTCAACTGACCACCCCATCTCTGCCTATAATGATAATAGCACATGAACAAGATAGTTGCCCAGATTGAGTGATGCTTGAATGGGAATCGAAATTACACTCACACAAGAATATTCACTTGGTAAAGTTTAATATATGGAGACAAAATGAGAGTTTTATTATTTTTAAAAAATTTGGACAAGGTAGGAGCTTTATAAAATATAATGCCTCTTTCATTTACAGTGAAATTTGACCCGTGTTTCAATTTAAAATATTCTTAATAATACTTTCCAGACACACCAGAGTAGCTCTGCATAATTAGGCTAACATATATTGTTTCAAATTTACCATCTCTTAAAGTTCTGTTATATGAACAAATTTATGTGTTAAGTAGTATTCTACTTTGGTGGATTATATAGACCCATAGCATGTCACTGGTTGGTTAAATTAAATATTTAGGGAGAAAATTAACTATTTCAATCCACTAGCAGTTTATTCCCGATCTGGGAGTCAGTCAGTTGTTGTTGCTGCTGCTCAAGTGAATAAAACAGGCTGTTAAAAAAAAAAATTGTAAAAAAAAATCAAAAGAATAATTTAAGGATGACATTCTACAGATTTATATTCCCCTTAAAGCCATTTTTATTAGTACAGTTTTAGATGCATCTATTTCTCCATCATCAATAGGTCTCTCTCACATTTACATTAATTGCTTTCTAAAAATCACATTTTATTTATAGGAAGAAATTACTCCACACTGTGGCTAAATGGACACCTCTGATACTTAAAACATGATTATGAGGCTAAGAACCTAACCCCACACCAGGGAGGGCAGGCATCCCTCATCTGAAAGCCAAATTCCATTACAGATGTTGAATAGGTTAATTCACAGAAATTGATCCAAGTGTTAAGTATTTTCTGTTACTGTTTCTCTTGACATCCTCCCCTCTGGCTACGATATATTTTTCTACAAAGAAAGTAATTAGGAAATAGCACATCTAATAAACTCACAGGCAGTCACTGTTGATCAGATATGGAAATCACGCTCTAAGAAAATAAAAGCCATCCGGTCCATCCAGTTGTGTGGTACATGAGACCCATTGACTAGAAACAAATTAAAATCTGTTCACCAGTCAGATGCTGGTGCTCTTCCCCCCAAAACTGAGAAGGAGAAATGTCGGGGTTATTTTGTAAGCAAGGAATCACAGGATCCGAAATAAGCTGCTTTATCAGGCAGACAGCTAGAAAATCCTATTTGCAAAATAGCTCCCACTAGCATCTTTTATGTCCGAAGTGAGACTCAGGTTTGGCTGGAAAATGCACTCTTGTCAGCGGTAAGGAAGAGGAATGGGGTTTCTTCCCACTCTCAGAAAGACCGTTGCCTGGATGAATGGACCGCGGGAGCGCAGTGTCTCACACCAGCAGAACTGACCCGGCGATGTTCACCGTCTCCGGCCCTGGAGGACAATCCCGTTGAGCCGCCCGGGAAGGAGAGTATCCGGACCGACTGGTCGGAGGCTGGCAGCCCAGGGTTGCACGGTGGCCGGCCACCCCTCCCTCCAGGCTCGAGGGTCGGTAAGATACCCTGGGTAAAGGTACCAAGGGGCAGAGGGGAGTGCTCCTACGCTCCTAGGTCTCCGAGCGCTGGGGCACATCTGGACAACGCCTGGTGCCTGCAATGGACAGACTGGAGAGGGGGAGGAGCAGAGAAGGCTGCGCCCCTTCCCCCCACCCTCCCACCGGCACTCCCCATCCACCCCCCGCTGCTTTTACCTGCTGCAGCTGAAGCGCAGCCCCTTGAAGGCTCTTGTTGAGTCCGCTCACCCGCTCCAGAGTGGACAGCAGCCACCGTCTCCACCGCCTGCACCTGCTGCTGAACGGGCCACTCTGAAGACAGGATACCCTCCAGGCAGCCCAGCGCCAAGGTCCCATGGCTGGCACTTCTCCGCGCCCCGCTGGGACGCCCCGGCAGCTCGCCGCCGCGCTCGCCTACCTGCTCCTGAGCTGCCCTGCCCTGCAGGGACAGACACCCTCGCCGGAGGCTGAGCCCCCTCGGGCGCCCTACCTGCCCACCTGGGGGGCCCTCGGTCGCAGTAGCCCCGACGGCCCCAGCATCCTGATCGCCAACCCCGGGCTCCGGGTACCCGTGGGCCGCTCGCTTTGGCTCGACCCGCTCCGGGACCTGGTGATTCGAGTGCAGCCGGGGGACCGCTGCGAGGTGACGGTGCTGGACGCCCTGCCGCCGCGCCACGGCGCGCTCTCCCCGCGCCGCTTCCCCTGCGCCTTCGGGCCCCGTCAGGTCCGGTACACTCACTGGGGCGCCCGCAACCCCGGACGCGCGCGGGTGAGGCTGCAGCTGCGCTACGACGCCGGGACTTCCACGCTCGCGCTGCCCTTCATGCTCGCGGTGGACGTGGTCTTCCACCGGCTGACGCTGGTGACGCGCAACCGGCCTTTGGCGGTGGAGAAGCTGCGCGGCTGGAGCCACGCCATTGACAGGAGAGTGCTGGCCTTTGCCTCCCCGGAGCCCGGGACCGCGGCCACCCGCAGGTGCCGGCTCACCCCTGTTCCCCCCGAGGGTGGCCCGCTGCCCAAGTATGGGCTTTTGGTGGATGCCACGGGGGCCCCTCTCCCCAGGGCCAAGGCCATAGACTGCGAGGCTTTTATCCGGGCTGGGGTGCGCTACCAGCACACCTCCACCACCCCCTCGCCCAACCGGGACTATGTGCCCATGGTGGCGGAGCTGCTAGGGCCAGGGGACCCAGGAGCTGAGTCAGGGGAGTTGCTGCTCCGAGAGCATTTCCAGCTACTGGTGAGGATCCGCGAGGGATCCGAGAACACGGCGCCCAGGCCCAGCCTCGCAGCTCCGATGATGCTGGAGGTCCATCAGTTCCTGCTGACCTCCCTGACGCCCGACGCCCTGGCTGCAGAGGACAAGGAGTCTAATGCCGATGACCTGGTCTTCAACATTCTCAATGCTCCCATCACCCGGCCGGAGCACCAGGGCTACGTGGTCAGCACTGACGACCCCCTAGGACTTCCAGTGTCGTTCTTCAGCCAGCAGGAGCTGCGGGAACTGAAAATTGCTTATCAGCCTCCTACGGAGAAATCGGATGCGGAGCACCTCTTCCAACTGGAGATGGAGGTGGTGGATGCAGATGGTGCCACCTCGGACCCCTTTACCTTTATGGTGGTCGTAAAACCCCTGAACAGCCTGGCCCCGGTGGCTAACTATGACCGGGGACTACTACTTTTTGAAGGTCAGTCAAGGCCCCTCTCCAGCGCCCACAGCCTTCAGATCAGTGATAGTGATCACCTGGGAGAGGTGAAAGTGTCTGCCATCAGGGGCTTGAGACATGGGGAGCTGGTCGTGCTTGGGGCGCCAGCAGGGTGCAAGCATTTCACGCCAACAGACCTGGCAGCAGGGCGAGTGGTATACCAGCATGATGGCAGCGACACCTACAGTGACAACATCGTCTTCCGGATGGAGAGTGGGCACCACCAGGTGGAATTCCTCTTCCCTCTCACCATCATCGCTGTTGATGATGAACCGCCAATGGTCACTGCCAACATCGGGCTCTCAGTGACCGAAGGGCAGGTGGTCCAGATCTCCCCCTTTGTCCTGAGTGCGACAGATGTTGACTCTGAGGACTCGACCATCCACTTTGTGCTAGAGGACCAGCCTCTGGAAGGAGAAGAGGAAGAAAGAGGCAGGGATCTGACTCCCGGTTCCTCCAGCTCAAGGCAGCACCTGGGGGAGATGCTGCTGCGGCAGTCGGAACCACCTCGGGCTCCTGAAGATGAAGGCTGGTATTACGTGGGAAAGGAAGGACTTTATGAGAAGGTGGTGACTGAATGGCTTCAACAAGACATAGTGGAAGGGAGACTCTTCTACCGCCATCTTGGACCCTTTGGTCCTCAATCCATAATGGCCCAGATAACTTTCCACGTGCAGGATGACCATGACCCACCCAATCTATCCAAGCAACATTTCTTCACCATCAGAGTCCAACCAGTGGATCTGCAGAGTCCAGAGCTGTTTCCAGGAACTACCCTAGAAATGACCGTGCAGCAATACCAACTCACTCACTTCCAGAAGAAATTCCTCCAATATATTGACCGGGACTCAGATGACCAGCACCTGTGGTACTCCCTACTGATGCCCCCTACTGACACAGATGGCAACCACCAAGTCGGGGCTGGAGAAATTGTGCTCACCGCTTCACCAGACACACCCATTGTGCGCTTCACCCAGGCCCAGGTAAATCACCATGAAGTTGCCTACCAGCCCCCCCGGAAGAAGCTGGGTATTGTACCACGGATTGTGCAGTTCACCTACCAGGTGGAGGATGCTGCAGGAAATAGTGTACCTGGCACATTCACATTATTCCTGAAGCCTGTGGACAACCAGCCTCCCCAAGTCACCAACAGAGGCTTTACTGTCTTAGAAGGAGAGAGTTTCATCCTCAGCAGTAATGAGCTGGATGTTTCAGACCCTGACACAGACATCGACCAGATTGTCTTCATATTAGTTTGGGGTCCCCAACATGGACATTTGCAGTACTTAAAAAAAGGTATGGTCCCAGGGGAATATTTCATGCAAGCTGATATTGTTAACGGGAGTGTCTCTTATCAGAACCACAGAAACCAGGCCACCAGTGATACCTTCCATCTGGAGGTAAGTGACAAGGTACATCACATACCTATCACTGTCCAGATTTCTGTGCATCCCACAGCAGCTGACAAAAGTCCCAGGATCTCTATTATAGGTAACTCATTATTAGATATGTCCATAGATGTACTAGAAAATACAGCCACTGAGATCACCATGGACATCATCCATGGTCAAAAGGACACAGGTGACTTGATGCTCTCTTTCACTGTGGAAGACAGCCCCAAATTGGGCACTATTCTGGTGAATGGTTTACCCACAGAACGGTTCACCCAAGAGGACCTCATCAGTGAGACAGTAGTCTATGTCCACACAGGAGGGGAAGTTGGATTCCAGAAGCAGCATGATGCCTTCAGGCTTGCCCTCTCCAAGGATTCTGATCAGCGGATGATGGGAGACAGCACAGTGGAAGAAGTGCAGGTTCAAGTGGTTGTGCTGCCCGTCAACAATGTGGCCCCCAAGGTCTTGATCAGGGAGCCTTATGTTGTCCATGAAGGTGGGAAGGGTGCCTTGACCTTACAACATCTCAGCATCGAAGATGCAGACACTCCCCAAGATGAAATTCTCTGCACAGTAACTGGTCAGCCAGTCTCTGGCTACCTGGAAAATGTGACACCAGCTCCCGGATCAGTAGAGACCCGAGCTGGTTATCCCATCAGTGCTTTCTCCATCAGAGATGTCCAGCTAAGCCATATCAACTATGTACAGAGTATCCACAAGGGGGTAGAACCACAAAAAGATCAATTCACCTTTTATTGCTCTGATGGCATCAACTTCTCCCCAAAGGTCCTCTTTCCTATAATGATCTTACCCACCAATGATGAGCAGCCTGAACTTTTTGCCCGTGAGTTTGTGGTATTAGAGGGAATGAGCATTGTCATAGATACCCCACTGCTCAATGGAGCCGATGCTGACCTGCCACCAAACGAGCTTCACTTTCAGCTCACAGCCCTCCCTCGGCATGGGCGAATTATACAGCAGCTGGCCACAGAGAGCCAGCCCGTCCGTAGCTTCACCTTACAGGAGATTCAGGAGGCCTCCACCATTGTGTATGAGCACGATGACTCTGAGAGCGCAGAGGACAGTTTTGAGGTCTGGCTGAGTGACGGCAAGCACGCCACCCACAGAACGGTGCCCGTTGTGGTGGTCCTGGTGGACGATGAAACCCCTCGGCTGACCACCAACAACGGGCTGGAAGTCGAGACTGGCCACACTGGGGTCATCACCAGTCAGGTCCTCAAAGCCACAGATCTCGACTCAGATGATGAGAGCCTCCGTTTTATCCTCCGCTCTGGGCCTCAACAAGGGCTTCTACAGCGACTGAGAAAACCCAGAGGGGAGGTGAGGAACAACCTCACCCTGGGAATGAACTTCACCCAGGGTGAGATTGACCGAGGCCTCATTTGTTACACCCACACAGGCGAAGGGCTTCGTGACCTTATCAAGTTTGATGTGACTGATGGGATTAACCCTTTGCTAGACCGCTCTTTCAACATCACCATTGGCAGCTTAGACAGGGTCTTCTTCCCTGAGGTGGTTAGCAAAGGGGTCACCTTGACAGAAGGTGGCAGAGTGACCCTCACCACAGACCTGCTTAGCACCAATGACATCAACAGCTTTGATGAACAGCTGCACTTTAGCATCACACGGGCTCCTAGCCTGGGGCACTTGGAAGTCTCTGACCACCCTGGGGAGCCCATTACCTCTTTCACTCAGCGGCAGTTGGCTGGCAACAAGATAGTCTATGTTTGCACTTCGAATGATGAGATAAAGATGGACAGCTTTGAGTTTCAAGAGGCTGATGAACATAATCCCATGTTTCAAACCTTCAGGATCTTCATCATGGATGTGAATAATAAGAAACCTATCATGACCATCCACAAACTGATATTGCAAGAAGGGGAAAGAAAATGCATTACTCCCTTCGAGTTGACAGCGAAAGACAAGGACACCCCAGATGACCTCCTCCTCTTTACCATCACCGAGGTCCCCATCCATGGCAGGATTTTGTATAATGGCAGTCATCCTGTGACCACCTTCACCCAACGGGACCTGAACGAGAACTTGGTTTGCTACTGGCATGATGGCAGTGAGGCCACTGAAGACAGATTCTTCTTGACTGTGACGGACGGCACTCATGCTGATTTCTATGTCTTCCCAAACACTGCTGTGGAGACACACAGACCTCAGGTAATGTGGATTCACGTAAGAAACTCCCTCGACAACAGGTTCTCCCAGACTGCCTTCAACAGAGATGCCCTGGCCTTGAAACACCTTCCCCCTGGGCATGTGGCCTTCCTGATCACCAGCAGGTCTCTGAAGACAGAGGATTGGGACAGTTCCCACAGGCTCCAAAAGTATGAAGTGACCAGAAGACCGGTGCACGGCTTCATTATCAACACTGGCCTTGGAAATGAGAGCACGCGAGTTTTTACACAAGGTTAGTACACCGTGTCCCCTGATGCCTTTGTCCTGCTCCTTAAGTAGATCAGATCTCCCAGCTCTGCATGAAATTGCCCTGACCTCAGCTTTAGCAGAAAGATTCTAATTCTAATGAAATACAATGGCATGAGAAATTAACAATGAAAGGCAACAAACCCATTATCAGCTCTTTCATCAGCATGCTCTTTACACTGGAACTCTCAGGCATTCAATCAGTTTTGTAGTTACACATTAAAACTGCCAAATATAGGTGGACAGCTTCTGCTTCTGAAATATTATAAGATTACAATGATTTTGAAAAGATCAGTTAAAATTTGAATTTTTGGTAAAGAATGACATACCTAGGAATCACTTGCATAGTTTACCAGTAAGTCTGGATTTCTGAAGATAGTGGTTTGGTGTCTTGATTTCAGATATAAAAATTATACTGCATATTTTATTGTACTGTTCAAATTCAATTTCTGTATCTAGAAAATGCATAGAACTAAGTTTGCCAAGGGCCACTTGCAATGCAGGAGACACAGGTTTGATCCCTGAATAATGAAAATCCCCTGGAGAAGGAAATGGCAACCCAGTATTCTTGCCTGGGAAATCCCATGGGCAGAGAGGCTTGGCAGACTATAGTCCATAGCAAAGAGTCTGACAGGACTGAGCGACTTAAGACACACGCATGCACACAAGTTTGCCAAACTAGGGGAGTATATGTTTTCATGATCATTTTTCTTTTATGTTTGTTGTTACCACAATGGTGAACTAAAGGCAGGTCCCTCTGGCTTCCCAGGTGATAAGACACTGATACCTTGGGCTGCTCTTCACATAGTCATAAAACTTTTTCATGTAGCTCTGTGCATGAGATGTGAAGAGATACATGGAATTTTACACATCCAATACACATAAAGCTGGATGCAATTTTAGAGTAAAACTAAAGAAGGTTGTTTAAAAAACAGTTTCTTTACATTTTCAGAATTGCTTCCAAACCAAGTGAAATCATATGAGGTTCTATAAAAATTGTTTTTGCAAATGAATACCCCAAAATGCAAATTGTCTTGAAAATACTAGTTTTAGCAATACAAAAACACAATTATAGACCCAACTGACACATTCTCAAATATCCAAGAGAATGGGAAATAGAAAAACATCATGATTTTATTCTTATTTCCTTTTTACTGAGGATGCAATAGTTATTCTTGTTTAAATTCATTTCAACAAATAGTTCATGAGTATCTGAGTATTTCAACCTTGGATAGAAGACCTAACACCAGCTGGATTAAGCTGTCTATAGAGGACTGGGATATTGTGAAGTGTGCATAGGTAGAACCTGGGCATCCTTCTTGGATGCCCATCTTGTCATCCCAGAGATCATAGACAGAGTAGCGCAGTTACAGAATTTAAAATTATAAGGTTCCATTTTTTGCTATTGCAACTTTAAGAAAAAGTTAAATTCTTATTAACCTCATTATTTTTTTAAAAGTTAGATTCGTGTTCATTTAATCATTTTTAAATTTACTAATTATAGTATTTTCATGCCCTATAAAAAACAATGAAGTTCTTATCATATTCATTTTCTGTGTGCCGACATGGTGTATGTATGATGCTTGCTCTTTTACTAGCTGACATTGATGACATGAGGATCTACTACATCTTGAATGAAGGCAGCAAGGCAACTAAAGACATCTTCTACTTCTCTGCTGAAGACAATGGTAAGTCAGTACTGAGACCATACCCAGCAGTCTTGGTTAACTAAAGTCAATATGAGATGGAAAAAAATTAAATCATGTACATAGTAATCACAATCAGTAATGCCATAATATCACCAAATGAATTCTTTTGGTTTTATTTGTAGTCTTCTGCCAAAGCATCCTTGACAAATCACTTTTTAGTGCAAAGCAATGAAAAATTTCAGTAATCAATATGGAGTATTTTACCTGACCAAGGTGATGCGTGACATCCTATAGGCAAGTAAATTTCCTCTTCAAGAGGATCTGAGAATGTAGCTGGTAGTGTGTCTTACTCTAAAACTAAAACAAATCTATAGAAGGGGAGGATGGGATGAATTGAAAGACTAGCACTGACATATATACACAACCATGTGTAAAATAGATAGCTGGTAGGAAGCTTCTGTGTAGCACGGGGAGCTCAGCTACACGTTCTGTGATGACCCAGATGGGTGGGATGGGGGTGGGGGTTGAGAAGGAGGTTCAAGAGGGAGCGGATATATGTATATGTGCAGCTGATTCACTTTGCTGTACCGCACAAACTAACACAATATTGTAAAGCAACTATACACTAAATAAAAGAAAACATGAAAGTAAATAAATCTAAAAATTGATCATTAGATGTTGTTAGGCATTTTAGCCCCAGTACTGAATCTTAGTGACTCCTTGATCTTGCTGCTGCTAAGTCACTTCAGTCGTGTCCAACTCTGTGCGACCCCATAGATGGCAGCCCACCAGGCTCCCCCGTCCCTGGGATTCTCCAGGCAAGAACACTGGAGTGGGTTGCCATTTCCTTCTCCAGTGCATGAAAGTGAAAAGTGAAAGTGAAGTCGCTCAGTCATGTCCGACTCTTAGCAACCCCATGGACCACAGCCTACCAGGCTCCTCCATCCATGGGATCCTCCAGGCAAGAGTACTGGAGTGGGGTGCCATTGCTTCTCCTTGATCTTAGAAGTGTAATATTCCTGGGTGGGGTGAATGACTGGCACACAGGAAAACCTTCATTTGAAAACATGCTTATTTATGCTGCGCCTCTGTGCATGCACTGTGTCTTCAAAGTAGCATACTGGGCAGCAACTAGTTAACATAAGGCACTTTCTTTACTCAGTCAGGGATGTACTGATTATGTGGTCAAGAACAATCATTTTGCAGTAAGACAGGATAATTGCAGAAATTATGTCCATGTACCGCTTGCCACTCTATAACCTCTTTCAGTATAAATCGTTACTCATTCTCAGTAAATAACATGAATTTTCTGTCTAAATCATGTGCAATCAGTCAGAACTATATTTACTGAAAAACAGTCTTCAATGAGTGGCAATATGGTATACCGAGTTTGAATCCCAGTTGGCCCCATGTGACCTTGAACAGGTTACCTTGTCCTTTTGGTGATTCATTTCCCTCATCTATTAAATGATGGGTCTTCATACCTCTTCCAAAGGGTCACTAAGAGAAATAAATGAGATAATGTATGTAAAGCACTTGACTCACATTGTTTAGTCACTAAGTCATGTCCGACTCTTTGCAACCCCATGGACTGTAGTCCACCAGACTCCTCTGTCCATGGGAGTTCCCAGGCAAAGATAATGGAGTGGGTTGCCATTTCCTTCTCCAAAGAATCTTCCCAACCCAGGGATTGAGCTTATATCTCCTTCTTGTCCGGCAGATTCTTTAGCACTGGCCACCTGGGAAGGCCATACTTGGCTCACAGCAGATGCGTAATAAGAGTTGGTTACCTTCTCTGTTTCTGATGAGACTGACTACAGTGGCAACCACTGATCCCTCCTCTCCATCTTTTCACTTAGGGTTTACAGATCTTTGCTTCTTTCCCTAAGTTCTCAAAAATCAAAATTACTACAAAGATGAAGATGAATTTAAGCCTTCTCAACTGATTCACTAAAGTAAAACATTTGTAAGATTCAGATGGTTTATAATGAATTTGTTTTCTGTTTTTGAGGATGATATAAAAAGATGTACATCTAACTTGAACACTGTGCTTTCTGGGCAACATCAGAGACAAGGGTCAATCAGTGATGGTAATAATGTGAATTTTATATACCTACCATTGTTGAGTGCTTTTGTGGGCCAGTCACTGCAAAATAAAAAGCAAATGTTACTAGGCCCATTTTTAAATGAAGACACTGAGGCTGAATAACTTGCCTGAAGTCATATGCGTAATAAGCAAGTGAACTGGAATTAAACCCAGATCTCACAGATTTCAAAGCCAGGGCTTTTAACCACTAATAGTAGGCTGCTTTTGTTTTGGGAAACTGAAATCATGAGCAGAAGTCAGAGAACAGGGCAGACAGCACTGCCTAACCTGGCAAAGAAGCACCTTGTAAATTCAAGTGGTCAGAATGGCCAAACAGATCCCAGAACATTTGAGGACATGTTTGCTCACAGTTGGATCTTGAAAAGTATGCATATCCATAAGCTAATTAAATATTTTTTAATATTTATTTCTTTAGCATTCATTTAATTCAGTGGATGCTTTTAATTGTTTTCTAAGTACTATACACAGAGCTAAAATCCATGTCTACCTATGTGGAGCATTCTTGGAATAGCTTACAAATTCTGATGAAAGACTCCCTTTAAACATTTTTGTATTTGCTATTGTCAAATTTTATGAATGTCTATTTTCACAATAGCCAACTTAATCTTTTTTTTTTAAATATCCCCACTTTTTAAGGTATTTCCCAAATGGAATGTTTAATGAAACTTGCACTGTGATCTATTTTTTGTTTGTTTGTTCTATTTTATTGAAGTGTAATTGATTTATAAGGTTGTATTAATTTCTACTGTACAGCAAAGTGATCCAGTTTTATATATACACACACACACACACACACGCACATATATATATATACATACATATACATATGTATATTCTTTGTTATATTCTTTTCCATTATGGTTTCTCCCAGGATATTGAGTATAGTTCCATGTGCTATACAGAAGGCTCTTGTCTATCTTTTTTATATGTAGTGCTGTACAGTTGTTAATCCCAAGCTCCTCTTTTATTCCTTCCCTGCTTCCCCTTTGGTAAGTTTGTTTTCTATGTCTGTGAGTCTGTTTCTGCTTTGTAGATAGGTTCATTTGTGTCATATTTTAGATTCCACCTAAAAAGGATATCATGTGGTATTTGTCCTTCTCTTTATGACTTACTTCACTTAGTATGACAAACTCTAAGTCTATGTTGCTGCAAATGGCATTATTTAATTCATTTTTATAGCTGAGTAGTATTCCATTGTATTTATATACACTATATCTTCTTTATCCATTCCTATGTTGATGGACATTTAGGTTGCTTCCATTTCTTGGCTATTGTAAATAGTGCTACAATGAACACAATGTGATCTATTAATAACTCTCTTTCCTAATAACATATAGCACTGGCAGGAAGTATTGCTTCCAGTTATACAAGGAATTTGGGATGGACACACTTCCAGGGATGTATTTTTCACCACTGGGTTGGAAACAGACTTTGTTGTTATTTGCGGTACCAGTGTTGGAGCCCTTAGAAGGCTGTGCCTTGCCTCCAGGACTGTGCAGTAGGCCTGTCCGTGTAAGGCCTTGCACCAGAGTCTTACACGTGGAAGTACTGGTAAGATGACTCTAGAGTGGCAACTTATTGAAACCCCAAGACTGAAAGCAGATGACTTCCAGCTCATAGGCTCTGAAACCAGGCTACCTGGATTCAAATCCCAGCTTCACTGCTCAGTAGCTGTGTATCTTTGAGAAACTCTGCTTTGGTTTTTCCTCATCTGTGAACCAGAGGTAATTATAGCAATTGCCTCATAGGATAACTACAAGGATATTATTTGTTTCCTATTGCTCCTATAACAAAGTATCACAAACTTAGTGGCTTAAAGCAATGCAAATTTATCATCATATAGTTCAGCAGGTCAGAAGTCCAATATGGCTTTTATTGGGCTAAAATCAAGGTTTGGACAAAGATGTATTTCTTTATGGAAACTCTAGGGGGGAACCCATTTCCTTGCCCTTTCTAGCTGCTAAAGGCTGTTCTCTTCCTCCAGCTTTGAAGCTGGAAGCAGCTGGCTCTTTCTCAAGGAGCTTCACGATGACATGTTTCTGTCTCCCTCCTTCACTTGTAAGAACGCTTGTGATTTACATTGGCTTCACTTGTGTAATTCAGCCGAATTTCCCTCATCTCAAAATTCTGAATTTAATCATATCCTCAAAGTTCTTGTTACCATGTAGTATGACTTACTGACAAAGTCCAGAGATTAAGATATGGACATTTTTGTGCTAAGTTGCTTCAGTCGTGTCTGACGTTTTTTGACCCTATGGATTGTAGCACGCCAGGCTCCTCTGTCCATGTGATTCTCCAGGCAAGAATACTGGAGTGCATTGCCATGCCCTCCTCCAGGGAATCTTTCCAACCCAGGGATGGAACCCATATCTAGTGTCTCCTACATTGGCAGCTGGGTTCTTTGCCACTAGTGCCACCTGGGAAGCCCAGGCATCTTTAGTTCAGATAGTTCAGTCGCTCAGTTGTGTGCTACTCTTTGTGACCCCATGAATCACAGCACGCCAGGCCCCCAGTGTCCATCACCAACTCCCGGAGTTTACTCAAACTCATGTCCATTGAGTCGGTGATACCATCCAGACATCTCATCGTCTGTTGCCCCTTTCTCCTCCTGCCCCCAATCCCTCCCAGCATCAGGGTCTTTTCCAAAGAGTCAACTCTTCGAATGAGGTGGCCAAAGTATTGGAGTTTCAGCTTCAGCATCAGTCCTTCCAATGAACACCCAGGACGGATCTCCTTTAGATGGACTGGTTGGATCTCCTTGCAGTCCAAAGGACTCTCAAGAGTCTTCTCCAACACCACAGTTCAAAAGCATCAATTCTTTGGTGCTCAGCTTTCTTCACAGTCCAACTCTCACATCCATACGTGACCACTGGAAAAACCATAGCCTTGACTAGATGGACCTTTGTTGGCAAAGCAATGTCTCTGCTTTTTAATATGCTATCTAGGTTGGTCATAACTTTCCTTCCAAGGAGTAAGTGTCTTTTAATTTCATGGCTGCAGTCACCATCTGCAGTGATTTTTGGAGCCCAAAAATTAAGTCAGCGACTGTTTGCGCTGTTTCCCCATCTATTTCCCATGAAGTGATGGAACAAGATGCCATGATCTTAGTTTTCTGAATGTTGAGCTTTAAGCCAACTTTTTCACTCTCCTCTTTCACTTTCATCAAGAGGCTTTTTAGTTCCTCTTCACTTTCTGCCATAAGGGTGGTGTCATCTGCATATCTGAGGTTACTGATATTTCTCCCAGCAATCTTGATTCCAACTTGTGCTTCTTCCAGCCCAGCATTTCTCATGATGTACTCTGCATAGAAGTTAAATAAGCAGGGCGATAATATACAGCCTTGACATACTCCTTTTCCTGTTTAGAACCAGTCTGTTGTTCCATGTCCAGTTCTAGCTGTTGCTTCCTGACCTGCATACAGGTTTCTCAAGAGGCAGGTCAGGTGGTCTGGTATTCCCATCTCTTTCAGAATTTTACACAGTTTATTGTGATCCACACAGTCAAAGGCTTTGGCATAATCAATAAAGCAGAAATGGATGTTTTTCTGGAACTCTCTTGCTTTTTCGATGATCCAGTGGATGTTGGTAATTTGACCTCTGATTCCTCTGCCTTTTCTAAAACCAGCTTGAACATCTGGAAGTTCACAGTTCACGTATTGCTGAAGCCTGGCTTGGAGAATTTTGATCATTACTTTACTAGCGTGTGAGATGAGTGTAACTGTGAAATAGTTTGAGCATTCTTTGGCATTGCCTTTCTTTGGGATTCACTTCACTTCACTTCTTTGGGATTGGAATGAAAACTGACCTTTTCCAGTCCTGTGGCCCCTGCGGAGTTTTCCAAATTTGCTGGCGTACGGAGCGCAGCACTGTCACAGCATCAACTCTCAGGATTTGAAATAGCTCAGCTGGAATTCCATCACCTCCACTAGCTTTGTTTGTAGTGATGCTTCCTAAGGCCCACTTGACTTCACATTCCAGGATGTCTGGCTCTAGGTGAGTGATCACACCATCATGGTTATCTGGGTCATTAAGATCTTTTTTGTACAGTTCTTCAGTGTATTCTTGCCACCTCTTCTTAATATCTTCTACTTCTGTTAGGTCCATACCATTTCTGTCCTTTATCAAACCCATCTTTGCATGAAATGTTCCCTTGGTATCTCTAATTTTCTTGAGGAGATCTCTAGTCTTTCCCATTCTGTTGTTTTCCTCTATTTCTTTGCATTGATCACTGAGGAAGGCGTTCTAATCTCTCCTGGCTATTCTTTGGAACTCTTCATTCAAACGGGAATATCTTTTCTTTTCTCCTTTGCTTTTCGCTTCTCTTCTTTTCACAGCTATTTGTAAGGCCTCCTCAGACAGCCATTTTGCTTTTTTGCATTTCTTTTCCATGGAGATGGTTTTAATCCCTGTCTCCTGTACAATGTCACGAACCTCCATCCATAGTTCATCAGGCACTCTATCAGATCTAGTCCCTTAAATCTATTTCTCACTTCCACTGTATAGTGATAAGGGATTTGGCTTAGGTCATACCCGAATGGTCTAGTGGTCTTTAGAGGACCATTATTCTGCCTACCGCAAGCATTCAGGGAATCAACACACATCAGGCACTTAAAAACTCCTGGCACATAGCAAGCACTCAATAAATATTATTATCTTTAGAATTATCACTTGGCCTACGAAATTTTGTATTTCTCTTCTAGATAAAGAGAATTTTAATCATTTATTCCTAGAAATCTATAATTAGATCACTTGATTATAAAAGGTCAAATTTCATACTATTAGGGTAAGTTTCTTTATTGAGGTGCTGCCTGGAAAACTTGATTTTTTATCTCTTTTTCTCTGCCCACTTATAAACTGATTTCATATTTGCAAGTTCACCAAGGGGCCAAGGAAAGAGAGGAAGTAACGTAAATCCACTGTTCTTGTCTTTTCCACTACACACTAGGCTGCTTTACACGGGATGTCACGCCTGTTCTCACCTTGTTTCCCTTTCAGTTGTGCTTTTTCCCTTCTGCTCGGCTATAGTCACATGAGGTAACACATACCAAAAATATAATATAAGGCCTAGCATTATTATTCCCTAATAAATTTGAATTTTCTTTTTTTTCTTTCCTTTCACGTACTTATGAACATAACTATACTTGTGTATACAGATAAACTGGGAAGTCAAACAAAAAATTTTTACAATGTACCTAATTTGTAGATTCCATCAATTTCTGAAGTTTTGAATTATCCAGCCTAAGATTATTTCAGTACAAAATCACCATCTACTTTGTAACATTGATGGGAAATTTCATTATGTTCAAGGTTATCATGAAAGCCACTGGTAGATGGGAAATACATTTTAGATTTCTAAAGCTCTGAACTGTGCCAATTAAGCAAAGTGTCAAGTTCATTTATCATCCTCTCCCGAAGTTATTATACTCACAGATTTATGTTGAAGTTTTGCATAACTCTGCTATACATAATGATGAATAGTCTTTTCCACTTACCATAGAATAATATTACCTTAAATTTATATATGACTTAATATTTCTACACTTACCAGGTGGCTCAGTGGTAAAGAATTTGTCTTCCAAGCAGGAGATGCAGGTTTGATCCATGAGTCAGGAAGATCCCCTGGAAAAGGAAATGGCAACCCACTCCAGTATGCTTGCCTGAAGAATCCCATGGACAGAGGAGCCTAGTAGTCTATAGTCCAAGGGGTCACAAAAGAGTTGGACACGACTTAGTTGCTAAACCACAACAATAATATTTCTACAGAGTGTTTCACAAATGTTATTCCATTTGATCCTCACCATAACCTGTGAGATGGGAATTATTTCAGATTTTAAGATGAGGAAATGAGCTTGAGGAGTTAAAGGGTTCAGAGAAGGAAACCATCAGAGGAACCAAGTCAATTCTTTCTAATAAGTCAAACTTAATAGCTAAATGGCAGTGAGGCAATTTTAGTTTGAGGATGTACTGTGGATATTTAATTGTGTTCATAAGACCAAAAACAGATTGTTTCATTTTTCTCTTAATTTAAATTATTCAGTATTTAAAGCCAATTTGATCAACACTATGCATTTTAGTATTTGAATTTGACCTGATACTTGTCTCATGGTCCATGTGAGTACTAATTTTTTGTTTCAATGAGCTGACTTTTTCAAGCAAGTGTGAAAATAAAATACATAATAACAAATCAAAAGAGTTTTGGGGAACAATAATAGAACTAATCATAAATCCAGTGTGTTTGTCTAACATGCAATTAAGGTAATATCACATGTATTTAGAACTTTAACCTCTCTAAAATCCACTGAAAAATTCGAAAGCAAGGCAGAAATGTCACTGAGTAGTCAAATTATCAAAATCTGTGGCCTGAAATTTTCACACCTGACTCAAAGAAGCCTTTACTTAGAGTCTGCTTACTCTTATTTCCCAAACAAGTGTAATTTTATTTTAAATAAAAGCAGCAGGAAAAAGTGAGTAGGAGTTAAAAACAGAAAAAGTCACAGAATGCAGAAGACATAGGTTAAAATAAGCAGATAAAGAACTCAAATCCATGAGAATTCAAAAGGCAGTGTAACAACGGGATATATCTCAATGTATGTCTACAGCTACTTGTAATACACATAGCAGAAGTCAGAACTGCAGTAAGACTAAAAAACATTTTGCAGGCCTTCAAGATGATGTCATAATAAATCTATATTTATCATTAAATGAAGAAAGCCCAGTGGGATATAGTGTAAAGTCATAAAGGATGTTACATTTTCATATAAAATACATTTATATACTACATAAACATGAAAATGTCTAAAACATAGATAGAAAGGTGTTAAAATGATTTACAACGGCAATGATGGATTGTAAGTTGTTTTTATTTCCTTTTGATTTTTCCTTACATTTGCTTGGGTAAATGCTTTTTCAATGACCACGATTACTATCTGAAAATTTCAGTTTCCATTTAAGAAAAATGTACTCTTGAATACATCAGAACCATCTGGTTCAATAATATTGATTTAAGTGGCTAACCATGTGATATTGGCTTATAAACTCAAAAATGTCCCACTTAATAATGCAAAGAATTCAAAAATTCAAATAAAAAAAATCAGGGCAGATGCTTCTCAGGCAGAAAGTAATCAACAGTTAGGCTTGCTGACTCTTTCCTTCATGAGTCCTTCCTGGCTGTTTCTTTAATTCCTTCACAAAAGGTGGCCAAAAATGAGTTGCCGGCGCTTGGGTGATCTACAAGCAAGGTAGGCGCAGGAGGAATAGAGAAAACAGCTGGAGGGGCAGAGGGAGCTGACACCAGGGTTTCCACGTTCAGTAGAGCCAGTCTCTGGAAGAATTTGTTCAGAGCTGTGAAATATACAGCCACACAGGGCCAAGTTTGCTGATTTGGTGTAAATATAATTTTGTATCAGCTATCACACTATCTATATGCTAGATAATGTCTGTTTGTGTCATTCATGATTCAATTAGATTTTGTCCATTTTTGTTTTATACTGAAACCATTGTTTTTTTTATTGTAGTTTATTTACAATGTATTAATTTTAGGTGTATAGGAAAATAATTCATTTATATATATATTTTATGTATATGTATATGTTTTAGATTCTTTTCCCTTATAGGTTAGAAACCATTGATTCTCTATAGAAAGATAGAAAAGGTACTTCCTATTTATCTTTAGATCACCTCAAAAGCTATTCAGAGTCCCCCCTCAGCCTGCCTTCCTTTTTCTGTTATGGAGGCCAGGGCTGGAGTCTGACGGTTACTGCTGGTATTTTTTTGGTTTGTTTCTACTACAAATTAATCATTTTAGAAGTGGCAACACCTTTTTTACAAGTCCCAGGATTGAGTCATATTGGGGAACCCATTCAATGAATGGGAGAATGATAAAAGAACATATTGTTAACAACCTTAATGGCACACTACCACAGCCTTGCTTTCAGTGTTGTTAATTATGCATACAACTGAAAGCTTTAAGTCTAAAATTTTGCATTAAAATACATGAACGCATAAGCATTTGTAGTATACCTAATCTAAAAATATGTAAGTGCTTATAATTCTCCAGATGTCTTATCAATATTTTTTTTAAATAAATGCATGTACCTGGTTAAAGAATAATAATTAATAGGGAATTCCCTGGTAGTCCAATGGTTAGGACTCCAAGCTTTCACTGCCAAGGGCATGAGTTCAATCCCCACTCACAGAACTAAGATCTCCCACAGCCAAAAATAATTTTTAATTTTAATAAAATTTTTAAAAAGAATAATAATAATTAAACTGTATTGATACCTAGTCCCTTTCCCCAAAGAGGAACTGTTCCTTATATTTCCTTACAAAAAGAAAATTATTCATAGCAGAATATCCTTTTTATTTACACAGAAGAGATTATTTCCTATTCTCAGTTCTAAGCCTGGCCTGCTTTAACTTAAAATGTATGTATATTATATACGATATATGTACATATCAGTTATGAACTAGAACAAATAGATATACCTTAACAGCCTTATTCTTTTTAAACAGTTATATAATATTTCATTTTATGGCTGTATTTTGCTTAATTAACTGGTTATCGAGTAAAAGGCATTTTTTTCTTTTTCAGATTCAATGCTACTATGAACTTTTTGTTAACTTACATTCAAATACAAATGTATACTTTTACTTAGCAGTAAAAATGCTGTTTTAACCTGGCTATTTGAATGTCTAAAATATTCTCACATTTACTTAAACGTCATACTTGCTTCAGACATTAGAAACTTTTTTACAAACATGCCCAAACAGACGTGAAACTGGGGCAGAAAATACGAGAGCAGTTTATTCCAAAATTAATAGTTAAATTTACTTCTAATCTTTAGAAGTTAAAAAAAAAGTATGAGCAAGGAAAAAAAATAAACAAAGGCATTTTTGCTGTTAGAGGCACCAAGAAACCTCTGGAATTGTAGACAGGTGGTAGTTCTTGCTTACCTGGCTCTGCCAGGGCTGGCCCTGGAAGAGTCTCTACCTCCAATGTTTTCAAGGTATGTCGTGTTGAACATGCAAGGATTTGAGTCTGCAATTTAGAATTAAGTCTGCAGTTACAGTGTGCCCCAAGACAGACCTCTTGTCTGAGTACAGATCAAAACAAGTTTTGGTAATTAATTTCTAGTCAGTGGGGTCGTGGACACCAATGTGCAGGTACAATGAGAGAGACAGGAGACCTCGTCCATTTACATGTCACATAGCAGAGTTGGGTGTAATCCCCACCCTCTATAAAATATTACACGCCTGTCCTGGGTGCTTGACTCTTGTACCTTATTCATGATGTAAGAACAAATGGTTCTTAAGCCTTCTAATTTGGGTCAATGCCTGTGCTTTATTTTATATGATGTAGCTTGCCAGCACTCGAAAAAAAAATAGCTGCTTTTCCCATGTCCTTATAACAATTAGAGTTCTTTAGACTTCATTTCCACGTAGAAAATTAAGTGGGGATTCGAGTTAAAAGCTCTTCGTTCATTTAGGCAAATGTGAAGTGATTTCCAGAGAACTTTCTCGGTTCTCTATTTGATGCTGCTAGTGCTAAACCCTCTGGGTGTTGCGGTATTTTAAAAAAATAAAAGTATGTGCTCAAATCAAACAAATTCAAATAATGCAGAAGAGTATAAGATGAAACGCAAAAGTTTTCTTTCCTGTTCCCATTTGTGCTCCTATTCCATGGGAAGCCAAAAACTCTCTGTGTGTGTGGGTGTGTGGGTGTGCACGCATGCACGCAGACATTCATAGCTCTAGCTGTAACTTAGTCTTCCATTAATTTTTAAAGTCCTGGAAGCCTGGAAGATAGTAGATAAACTTAGACTTTACTTATTGGTGAAGTTTTAATCTTCCTGTAAGAGGAAACTATTTAGAATCGTACCTTGGCCTATGTATACTTGGAAAAGAGGAAGAGAAGATAATCAGGCTAATTGATTCAAACAGTGAAATAATATAATACTAATCTGTGTTAGAATTGAAATGCCTCCCTGACAGTGCCTGACATATAATTGATGTGCAAACATGTTGGTTGATAGATGAATAAACACAAATTCATGCAAAAAATTCCAAAGATAAATTCATTTTATGACTGATAGAGGTTGAATGTTTAATTGCAGCTGTGATTTAAAAGAGAAGAGTGCTCTTTTAAAAATTGTGAATCACTGTGTCATACACCTGGAACATATAATATTGTATATCAACCATACCTCAGTTAAATATTTTTAATTTTAAAAAATTAAATAACATTGATCATAATTGTGGATTATTTGTAAAGAGACTTTTTATAAATAAATAAACGTGTATTGTCTGATCAACAATAAGGAGCCTCAAAGAAAAATAGCTTTGGTCTCTTTGAGTATTGCATGAAAGCATTTTTGTTCAATGTTTTTCCCTATAATATAAAACACGAGTTTATTTTTCATCAGTTTATTTTTTTTAAATGATGCAATTGCACACACATAAATAGAAAGGCAGTTTGAGCATGCAATAACCTAAGAAAGTTTCAGCACAAGAAAATCATCACACTTTTCAAAAATGATTAATGAAAGGAGAAGCCATTTGTGAAGGAAAAGAAGTGCTATGAATGATGGGTCTTTTAGTATTCTCTACCAGTAAAGCAATGCTTGCTATCCTCAGGTATCTATAGTGTGTAATTTTGATCACACTGTTGCATCCCTCTTGCTCTTCCTTTTTCAGTTGCTAAATATCCTGATCTGCACTCAGATTGATTTAAGAAACATTCTATTGCTTGAAAAGAGAATTTATTGCTTGAAAGAATCACGACTGGTCTTGTCTTGCATTATCTAGGCCCTTGAGTAGTCACTTTAGGAATAAATTTAAAATAAAAGTTTACAACCTCAAGATTAAGTCTTAAATTCCACCTGCATGCATATGTAGCTTCCCAGGTGGCACTACTGGTAAAGAGTCCACCTGCCAAGGCAGGAGACACAAGAGACACCAGCCCAGTCCCTGGGTCGGGAAGATCTGCTAGAGAAGGAATGAGGAAGTGGCAACCCACTCCAATATTCTTGACTGGAGAATCCAATGGACAGAGGAGCCTGGCAGGCTATAGTCCAGGGGGGTCACAAAGAGCGGAACATGATGTAGCAATTAAACAACTCTTGTCCCAGGTATCATGCTAGACATTTAAATACCTTAGTAAGGAAGGAAGGAAGTGTTAGTCGCTCAGCTGTGTCCCACTCTTTGCAACCCCATGGACTGTAGCCTGTCAGGCTGCTCTGTCCATAGGATTTCCCAGGCGAGAATGTTGGATTGGGTTTCCATTCCCTTCTTCAGGGAATCTTCCTGACCCAGGGATTGAACTTGGATCACCTACATTGCAGGAGGATTCTTTACCATCTGAGCCACCAGGGAAGCCTTCTCATTTCATCTCCAAAAATCATGAGATAGATATTTTTCCCCATTTTATGCATAAAGAAGGTAAACCTTGATGGCATTGAGTAAAATGATTATTATTACTAAAGTTATTAGCACTTGAACATTCTAAGGGAGTCATGTGGAAAGATAAGAAAATCACAAAATCTTAATCCTTCTAAAACTAAGTCACTATAAAAATTATCCTTAATGCACTGATCTGGTTTTTGTTCAAAAATTACATGTTTCTCTGGAAGGCAGAAGACATTTAATTTATAAGAAAAATTACAGGCTAACATCTGGAGGCAGATGTTTATATACAACACAGACATAAAACAGATCCTTTGTAAGGGGGTGACAAGGGGCATGAATGCCTGAATGATGCCATTTCCACTTTTAGGAATCAGAAATCACAGCGGGTTGGATGACCCATCCATAGTTTTGAATGACTGGAGCCATTGAAGACAATATTTTTAAAAGAAAAATTATCTGCAGATTGCATTCTGACTAACCTTAAAATTAATCAAGCTGCTGGGCATTTTGCTTGTCTTTCTTCACCAGGACCCAGACACACTGGGTTGTCTCCCTGTATGACAATGACTCAGGCTCTTCTAAAGTGATTTATAAAAAAAATAGGAATGAATATGTGTGTATCCATCTATACAGTTTATCTCAGCCTAAATTGATGAGACGCTGGCAGAGAAACAAAATATATGTAAGAAGTGCAGAATGGATATCAAACCCTGTACATGTAGTAAAACATTTAACATATAGTAAAACATGTAAAATAGGGCTGATATTTTAACCCGGTTGAATTTCCTAGAAATAGCACAAAACTAGAAGGTCAGTAGCAATATGTATCAGCCCCTTGATAAAATCTCAAACCAACATTAGAGGTAAGGAATAACTGATTAGGTGATCAAGCATCACAGTATTTTGTCATTGACATGCAAGTCGAATGTTCTGTTTTTGCTTATGTTTCTTGCCAGTCTTTTGAGACGGTGAATACAGAAGTTATTGGCACACGGCGTGGCATAGCAGAGGGAGCGTTAGGGCTCCAGATCGTGGTTAGTGACATCATCAGTGTTCCAATTCTTGGCCCTTACTGTCATGGTTTTCCTGACTCTCCTGCTATTCTCTATTCTCATTTTCTCCCTCATTTTTCATTTCTTCAGCCCAGTGTGTGGAATGAGCTCTGGATGTACATTGTGTTTCTCTTATTCCGCTGTTCTTGGTTCCCTTTCCAGCCCCACCTATGCTTCACCTGTGGTTTTGTTCACATTACTCAATCCTACTTACACCCAATTTTTCATTTGGCAAAATAGTTTTCAGGAGCTATAGCATCCTCTGATTAATTTATTAAAGAGTGCAGAAAGCTAACAATTCTGCTATTAAAATAATCCTGACATAACAACTCTCTGACCTCAGTCATATCTAATAAATGTGCTGAGGAAGGTGTGCAGGGTATTTTTTTACTATTCATTTATTTGGCTCTGAGGTGCTAGACGAAGCATGCAGGATCCTCTTTGCATCTTGTGGGATCTCTCCTGCGGCATGCAGACTCTCTAGTTGCCGAGCATGGGCTTCATTTCTTCGTGGCATGTGGATCTTAGTTCCCCAACCAGGGACTGAACTCGAGTCCCCTACAAATCAAAGTGGATTCTTAACCACCAGACCACCCAGGAAGTCCCTAATTTACTATTTTTAGAAGTAAACATTCTCTGAAACAGAATGTGTTGTGATGGTGTTTAAAAAAGCCAAGAACATTAGAAAACTCTACTAGAAAATAAAGTCCTAGGGAAGAGAGGGAAGCTGAATTCGCTTTGAGATTGGTACATAAGACGTTTCACTTGTTCAGTGAGCTTCAAGGAGCTCCCATCTTCTGTTTAGCAACCAGGGAAGGCACTAAGCCATCCTTAGGGCGGAGCCTCTGGAGACTGGCAGTGTTGCATCTGGAAGAGTCTCTGGCTGGCAGTGACTCAGTTGAAAAAGTTTAGGTAGACTGAAAATGGCCTTTGATCTCTGCTTCCTGTGATGAAAGAAATGTGGAATATGCACTAGTTGGCAAGGAATTAGGAGAAAAGAAAATGGGTTTCTTGAGACAATGGCAGTCTAGTTTTGTCTTTTTTTTTTTTTTTAAGTGACTGGATATAACTATTGGAATTCAATGACTATTTGGGGAAAGACTTGTAATAGATTGCCATTAGTATTCCACTGTACCTGCATATGCTATGTTTTATTTATCCATCCTGTTGATGGATATTTCGGCTGTTACTTCCTTTTAGCTGTTGTGAATAATGCTGTAATAAACACTGATGTACAAATGTCTATTCAAGTCCCTGCTTTCTGTTCCTTTGGGTATACACCTTGAAGTGGAATTGCTGGGTCTCATGCTTATTTTATATTTCCTTTTTTTAAACAACTGTCAGACTGCTTCCCACAGCAGCTGTAGAAATTTCTCTTTTAATGTTCTGATAATTGTGTTACAATATAATTGGTTTTTACATAATCCTATGCATTTTCTATAATCTATGCATTTACATGATCCTATGCGTTTAGAGATGTTGTTCTAAGAATGGAGACTGCAAAAGGGCTTCCGTGGCCCAAAAATGTCCAGAACCTCTGCACATTGCCTTCTCTTTCATCTAAGGCAAAATAATTTAAATCTGTAAAATCCTGTCAGGTGTTTGGTCTCAGGAACTAAAATGTATAGTCATTACAAAAATAATGATGTTGCATTATCTTAGAAGTACAGTACAAGTGGGCTATACTAATAACATTTTAAAAATGCTTTCAGAGCCAAGTTTTCCTGATTGGTAACATAATAAGCATCTTTACCAATAAACATATTCTGAGAAAACAAAACATGCAATTCAATGAATAAGTAGAAGTTCAGGCCTTTAAATATACCAGAACCTAAGGGCCAGTTAGGTGAATACACTTTGAGAAGTGAGACAGTTCCTAAAATGTGGTTGATTTAATCATCTATTTAATCATTGATTTAATCATTTAATCATCTATTTAATCATTCTACTGGAGTTCTCAAAAGAGAGGATGAAATGGTTGGATGGCATGTGACTCAAGGGACATTAGTTTGAACAAACTCTGGGAGATAGTGGAGGACAGGAAAGACTGGCATACTGCAGTCCATGGGTCACAGAGAGTTGGACACAACTTAGTGAATGAACAACAAAAAAAGTGAAAAATACAGTGTTTCAACAATTTGCATCTCTTGTGTAGAGCTGTAGTCAGTGTAAAACATCATGAAGCACGTTCATTCACAATGTGCAACCAACACCCTGTAACCATTACATAGTATCTTACTCTGCCATCGCTATGGGCTTCCTCTAACTTCTGTTTTAAATGAGAAAACTTCTTTAACCACTTAATTTCACTGCCCAGGATTCAGAATATGATTATCATCAAGTGTAGAAAGAGACACACAGCTCGAATTTTAGAATAGGCATGGTCCTGTTCTGACTTGACTGTAGCATCATTCATCCAATTAACAAATATTTATTGAGTGCCTGTCCTACTCCAGACACATGGGATATGACAGGAAATAAGAAAAGACAGTTTCCTCTGCTTTCAAGGAACTTGCAGTTTAACTGGGGATAAGTTAAAAGGCTGTGGAAATGCTATATTATTGAATAAGAGTGAGCTTGGACTGTTTATAATAACCTAGACATGGGAAAAAACCCACATGCCCATCAACAAATGATTGGTTTAACAAGATGTGATGTGTGTGTGTATGAGAGAGAGAGTGTGTTTGTATAGGAATATTACTCATTATACATAAACACACATACATTATATGTGTGTGTGTGTGTGTGTGTGTGTGTGTGTGTCTGTGTCTATGTCTGTGTCTGTGTCTGTGTGTATTTATATATATATCAGTCCTGAATATTCATTGGAAGGACTGATGCTGAAGCTGAAACTCCAATACTTTGGCCACCTCATGCAAAGAGTTGACTCACTGGAAAAGACCCTGATGCTGGGAGGGATTGGGGATAGGAAGAGAAGGGGACGACAGAGGATGAGATGGCTGGTTGGCATCACCGACTCGATGGGCATAAGTTTGAGTAAACTCCAGGAGTTGGTGATGGACAGGGAGGCCTGGAGTGCTGCGATTCATGGGGTCACAAAGATTCTGACATGACTGAGTGACTGAACTGAACTGAACTGAACTGATACATATACATATATATATATAGTGATCTTTTTTTCTTAAGAGACTTCAAAGCTTCAACAATACTTGTTGCAAGTGATTGATGTTGTTGTTTAGTTACTAAGTCATGTCCGACTCTTTGCAACCCCATGGACTGCAGCACGCCAGGCTTTCCTGTCCATCACCAGCTCCTGGAGCTTGCTCAAATTCATGTCCATCGAGTCAGTGATGACATCCAACCTTCTCATCCTGCTCCTTGGAAGAAAAGCTATGACCAACCTAGACAGCATATTTAAAAGCAGAGACATTACTTTGCTCAGAAAAGTCCATCTAGTCAAAGCTATGGTTTTTCCAGTAGTCATGTATGGATGTGAGAGTTGGACTATAAAGTTAAGCACCAAAGAATTGATGCTTTTGAACTGTGGTGTTGGAGAAGACTCTTGAGAGTCCCTTGGACTGCAAGGAGATCCAACCAGTCAATCCTCAAGGAAATCAGTCCTGAATATTCATTGGAAGGACTGATGCTGAAGCTGAAACTCCAATACTTTGGCCACCTGATGCAAAGAACAAACTCATTGAAAAAGACCCTGATGCTGGGAAAGGTTGACGGCAGGAGGAAATGGGGATGACAGAGGATGAGCCACGAGGGAAGCCCTTTATTGGTCTTTAATAAAAGTTGTGTCCATGAGCAAGAGGGTGTGGGAAGACTCAGTAAATTTGGCACAAATCCAGCAAGCAGAATTTTACTTTTCTTTGAATACAAGTGCTTATATTTCCTGATAGCTCAGTTGGTAAAGAAGCTGCCTGCAATGCAGGAGGCCCTGTTCGATTCCTGGGTCAGGAAGATCTGCTGGAGAAGGGATAGGCTACCGACTCCAGTATTCTGGTCTGGAGAATTCCATGGACTGTATAGTCCATGGGTTTGCAAAGAGTTGGACACGACTGAGTGACTTTCACTTTCACATGTCATGAAGTGAAATGAAGTGAAGTCGCTCAGCTGTGTCTGACTCTTTGTGACCCCATGGACTGTAGCCTACCAGGATCCTCAGTCCATGGGATTTTCCAGGCAAGAATACTGGAGTGGGTTGCCATTTCCTTCTGAAGCAGAGTACAAAATTCATAGGGAATTTTTAAAAGTATCTCTGAGACTTCAAAACTCACAGCCTGTAGCTATGCCCCAGGTCCTTCTCCCTTCCCCTCCTCAGAACTGGTTCACTTTCTTATGCCCCAAGAGTTATTCTGGTTTTGAGAAACCCTGATGGAATGAATCTATTTTCTTCAGGTAGTTAAAACTTCAAAGACTTCAAAATAATTTAAATGTTATTTACTGAATGGAGTCCTGTAGAACTAGTTGTTAAAAGGAGTTTGCATTAAAGGAAAAAAAAAATCCTGTGTTTAAGTTTATTTAAGAAATAATGGGTTTATCAAATAGGTGTTTGTTTGTTTTTTTTTTTAATTTAAAACTCCTCAGATGGTGGAGAGAGTTCTCTTAGCTCTTGATCAAAATGAAAGTCTAGAACCACCTGGTATGATCTTTAAACTGTGACCACTGTCAGTGGCCCACAAACCTGTAGATATTTTGCCAAAATTACCACTTTGCCTTTTGGGGGGGTGAGGATTAACATTATGTAAGTTTTGTGTGTGCAATATTATGTTTCTGCTTCTGTATACACTACAGGGTGCTCACCACTAAAAGCTTATTTTCCATCCATCACCATATAGTTGATCCCCTTTACCTGTTTCACCCTCACCTGCCATCCCACTCCAGTCACTCCTATGGTAATCACTGCTCTGTTCTCTGTATTTATATCTTTGCTGTTGTTTGGTTTGTTCATTTTTTTAAGAATTTATTTTCTTATATTTCACATATGAATGAAATCATATAGTATTTGTAATCTTCTCTTTTTCTTTTTTTTTTTTTTTTTGGTTGCACTGTGTGGCATGTGGGATTTAGTTCCTGACCAGCGATCACACCCCTACCCCTCGTAGTAGAAGCACTGAGTATTAGCCATCGGACCACCAGGAAAGTCCTCGTCCTTGTTGTTGCTCAGTCACTAAGTCGTGTCTGACTCTCTGCAACCCCGTGGACCGCAGCACGCCAGGCTTCCCTGTCCTTCACCATCTCCTGGAGCTTGCTCAGACTCATGTCCACTGAGTCAGTGATGCCACCCAACCATCTCATCCACTGCATCACTCGCTTCTCCTCTTGCCCTCAATCTTTCCCAGCATCAGGGTCTTTTCCAATGAGTCAGCTCATCACATCAGGTGGCCAGAGTACTGGAGCTTCAGCTTCAGCATCAGCCCTTCCAATGAATATTCAGGATTGATTTCCTTTAGGTTGACTGATTAGATCCCCTTGCAGTCCAAGGGAATACTAAGAGTCTTCTCCAACACCACAGTTCAAAGGCATCCATTCTTCAGCCCTCAGCCTTTTTTGTTGTCCCACTCTCACATCCATACATGACTACTGGAAAAACCATAACTTTGACTAGATGGACCTTTGTGGGCAAAGTATTGTCTCTCCTTTTTAATACGCTGTCTAGATTTGTCATAACTTTTCTTCCAAGGAGCAAGCATCTTTTAATTTCATGGCAGTCACTATCTGCAGTGATTTTGGAGCATATGAAAATAAAGTCTGTCACTGTTTCCATTTTTCCCCCATCTATTTGCCATGAAGTGATGGAACCAGATTCCAGCTCCTTTTCCCAGTTTTTTTTTTATTAATTAGATTGTTTCTCTTACTCTTGTTAAGTTGTATGAGTTTTTAAATATATTTTGGATATTAACACCTTATCAGATAGATGATTTGCAAATCTCTTCTCCCATTAAGTTTTTTTTTAATTTATTGATAATTTGCTCTACAGAAGCTTTTTAGTTTAAGATGTAGTTCCATTTGTTTGTTTTTGCTTTTGTTCCCCTGCCTGAGGAGACATCCAGAAAGACAGAAACAAACATACTGCCTATGTTTCCTTTCGGAGTTTTATGCTTTCAGGTCTTACATTCAAGTCTTTAATCTTTTTGAGTTGAATTCTGTGTATGGTATGAGACAGTGGTCTAGTTTCACTTTTTTACGTGTGGCTGTCCAATCTTCCCAACACCCTTTATTGAAGAGACTATCCTTTCTCCATTGCATGTTCTTTTCCCTTTTGTTGTAAATTAATTGTCCAGGTACATCTGGATTTATTTTAGGGCTGTCAGTTCTGGTCCATTTGTCTGTGTGTCTGTTTTGTTTTTCTTGTTTTTTTTTTTTTTTGGCCAAATACCATGCTGCTTTGATTACCATAGCTTTCTAATATAATGTAAATATATAACATTGTGAAACCTCTTTGTTCTTTTTTCTCAGGATTGTTTTGGCTCAGGGTCTTCTGTGGTTCCATGTAAATTAGGGTGGGTTTTTTTTTTTTTTTTTTTGGTTCTATTTCTGTGAATAATGTCATTGAGATGTTGATGGAGCTTATGTTGAATCTGTAGATTGCTGTGGGTAATGTAGATTGCTCTAGCCATTTTAACAATGTCAGTTCTTCCATTCATTCTTACAAGCACAGAATATCTTCCCATTTCTTTGTGTCATCTTCAGTTTCTTTCAACAGTGTCTTGCAGTTTCCAGTGTACAGGCCTTTCACCTTCTTGGTTAAATTTATTCCTAGGTATTTTCTTCTTTCTTCTTTTTTGCCATTGTAAATGGGGTTGTTTTCTGAGTTTACACCCTTGCTCTTCATTTCAAAAATTAAGTTGACTGGAACAGTTAATTAGAAATCATCCAAATGTTAATTTTGGTGCACTGAGAAGAGATTCATGAAAAAGTACTCTCTATATGTAAAACCCTCCAACTTTACGAAGCTCTGAACACAGTTTAGTTTGTCTGCAATGTTTCTCTTCTGTCAACTTGTCACATGTGACAGAGTTGGACTTGGTAATGCCCTTTCCTCTCACTGTTTCACCTGGGCTATTTTCTGATAAAATTGCTTCATGCTGGCAAACACATTTTCTTTGATTCATTAAGCATGAAGGGGTGATATTTTTCTACATAATTTCATCTTTCTTGCTTTAAATTGATTTTCCTTTGTAGCTTTGATTTTTCTCTCCCATGAATTCATTTGTTAGGAAAAAGAGTCCCAAGTAGGGGATTGCTGGTGTGTGAATGATAGGGTTATCTGGAGGGGATCTGTGACATTTCTACAGAGACTGAAGGTCCTAGCCACAGCCTCACAGTTCTAGGACTCACTGACCTGAAAGAACCACCTGATGTGGGAGTGAAGAGAACAGCTCTACTACGACCATTGCCACCAGCCATTTGCTCCTTGTATTCTCTCTTTAATTCCAACCCAGTTCCTGACCTGGCCCAACGTACTCTGCACAGTTTATTGCAAAGTAGCATGGCATAATGGAAAAAACACAGGTTTGGAAAAACTGTTTCACAAGTTACCATTGGGCAAGTTCAGGATGGATGAGTCTTCCTTTTCTTTAAGGAGGAATTCCAAATGTCAAGGAAAATGAGGCCAGTCCAGATTAGTGGTTGGCACTACCTTAGTCATAGTTGTTTAGGAAGAACATGGTATATACATCACATGCCAAAATCTATAAGCCACATTTGATGGGAAGCAAGTAAAGCTAGAAGACTGGAAAGAATTGGGTTCACTCTGATTATCTCTTCCTTTTACATCTACCAACAATCATTTTATTATTTTTCCATTGCACTCCAAGTTGCTAATGTTAATTTGTAGACAAAAATGTGTCATACTAAATATATTTAAACCAGTAGTCCTCCTAAGGATATTAGCGCACTGCTAGCCATTGTTTAGCTTGTATAAAAATTCCTACTGTATGTACCACCTACTGAAAAGAGCTTTTTTAAAAAATTTTTGATGTTTCAATCATTCTGGCAAGCAAAAGAGGAGGGTCCCTACTTCCAGAATTACTTAATAGACATACATTATCCTTGTGACAATATTTGTTTGTCTAATTAAATTACCTGGAAAGTTTTATAGAAACTGAAGTCTGTTCCCAGCCCTCCAAATACACTAATTTGTCTGAAGTAAATCCTACACATCAATGTTTGTTAGCAACTCCATAGGCAAATGTGATGTGTAGTCAAGTTGGAAACTGTGGTAGGCAAAATTTTGAAATAACCCAAGTGTGCACTTCCTATATAACTTTTCTCCCTTGAGTGTAGGTGGGATCCATTTGTTTCTTGAAGTGTGTGTGTGTGTGTGTGTGCACTCATGTACTCAGTCACTCAGTTGTGTCTGACTCTTTGCGACCCCGTGGACTGCAGCCCGCCAGGCTCCTCTGTCCAAGGAATTCTCCAGGCAAGAATACTGGAATGGGTTTCCATTTCCCCCTCCAGGGGATCTTCCTGATCCAGGGATCAACCCCATGTATCCTGGATCTCCTGCATTGACAGACAGATTCTTTACCACTGAGCCACCTGGGAAGCCTATATATTTATATATATGTGTGTGTATGTATATATACATATATATGAAATCTCCACCTTACTAGCACATGCTGGAGAGATTCTCCATTGGCCTTGAAAAAACAAACTGCCATGTTACAAGTAAGCTACCTGCTAAAAGATCCATATGACAGGGGACTTTTGGAGGCCTCTAGGAAGTAAGAGCAGCCTCCAACCAATAAACAGTAAGAAGCTGGGACTCTCAGTCCTACAGCCAGAAGAAGATGAATTCTGCCAGGAACTAGAGAGAGCTTGGAAGCAGATTCTTCCTAGTCAGGAATTTGGATGAGAATGCAGTACTGCTGCTAACATTCTGATTGCTATTTTGTGAGACCCTGAGCAGAGGACTCATCGAAGCCTAGTCTGGACTCCTGAACCACAGAAGCTATGAGATAATGAATATGTGTTTGATTCAACTCCTTAGTTTGTGGCAATTTTTACATGGCAGTAGAGGGCCAACTGGGCTTCCCTGGTGGCTCAGACGGTAAAGAATCTGCCTGCAGTGCAGGCGATGTGGGCTCGATCCCTGGTTGGGAAGATGCCCTGGAGAAGGGAATGGCTACCCACTCCAGTATTCTTGCCTGGGAAACCCCACAGACAGTGGAGCTTGTGTCCACGGGGTCGCAAAGAGTCGGACATGACCGAGTGACTAACACACATAGAGAGCCAACCATGTGATTACAAGGCTGGAACCTTCAGAACCACCCTCCTAACTTCCACAGAAGGGAGAGTGACTGGATCCATCAGCAATGGTCAGTGACTGGGCCATCCGTGCCTGTGGAATGAAGCTTCCATAAAGCCCTAAGGACAGGGTTTGAAGAGTTTCCAGGTTGGTGAACACAGAGATTCGGGGAGAATGGCACATCCAGAGATCATGAGCTCCTGCCCTTTCTCATATACGTTGCCCACACATCTCTTCCATCTGATTGTCCTGGGTCACCTTCTCTTGTTACAAACTGATGATCTAGGAAAATGTTTCTCTGAGTTCTGCGGGCCTCTCCATCAAGTTAATTGAAGACGAGGAAGGGGTTCATCGGGACCATCAATCTGTAGTCACTGATCAGATGCAGAGGTGACAACAGTGACTAACTTCTAAAGATGGCATAGGTGGGGAGGGGGTGCAGTGTTGTAGGACTGAGTCCTTAACCTGAGTGCTCTGGTGCTATTTCCAGGTAGACAGTGTCAGAACTGGGCCTCCCAGGTAGGGCGAGTGGCCAAGAACCCACCTGCCAGTGCAGGAGACGTAAGAGACACGGGATCGATCCTAGGTCAAGAAGATCCCCTGGAGGAAGGCACGGCCGCCTGCTCCAGTATCCTCACCTGGAGAATCCCATGGACAGAGGAGCCCGTCGGGCTCGAGTCCACAGGGTCGCAAAGAGTCAGGCACGGCTGAAGTGACTTAGCACACAGCCCAGCAGTTATCAGAGCTGTGTTAAACGGTTGGACACCCAGCTAGCGTCGAAGAACTGTTGGATGGTGTTGGGAGGAACACACACTGGAGTTGGTGTCAGAATCATAACAAGCATGGTCTTTGCCTCAGTCTATCCACCTCACAAGATCCAAGATCCAAAGGGACTGAGGGGCTGAATGGGCTTTTTTTCTATATTCCATTTCATCTGCCAGCTTCATTTTCTATTGTTCATCATGGCTTTTAGAACTCTCATGTTTTACTATTTTCTCTTCAAGGCAGATAAAAGCACTTTTGAATGAATTGCTTAATTATTTTTAAAATCGTGTCTTTACGTAACACCAGGAAAAAAAAAGAATAAACAAGGAAGAAATTGGCAACAGTTAAAATTAAGCACAAAATGGTGAGATGCTATGCACAGCTGTAGACTTACACAGAAATATAAAACATGGAAAAAATGTAAATTGTTTGTTTCTCAGAGACTGAAAAAAGTGTAGCTCCAAGAATTGGCTCATTGAAATGAAAATATTAATACTATTAAATTAAAATACAGTTTCATTCGGCCCTCAATTGATTCTTCTGTATAAAAGCAAATGTATGCTGTCTTTACCTCCCTGGTTCCCCTCATCCTCCAAGAGGTACAAAGAGAAACTGCTTTCTCACGGGTCAGAATACTTTCTGATATTCTCCTTGAGCGCGCATAGTTCTAATTATGTAGAAACTAGATCTTTTGTAGGGTCTGACCAACTTGTTAATAAAGAAACAGATTTATAGCATCTTATTTGACCACTTTACTAACCAGTAACCCCTGAAATGAAAGCCAAATTACCCTCTGGCGGCAAATGAATTCCAAGCCCTTTCCCACCCCCCAGAGCATCCAGTTCTGTGCTACTGTGTGCCTCCACATCCCCATCAAGGGCGATGGGATTGTTCGCCCATCGTCACTGAGTATTTGAGAACTGAAATGTTGGTCTCTTGTCAGGTACTTCCACCCATCCTCTGAGCGCCCATTGAATGCATTGGAAATCAAAGGTCTATGTCTTGCTTGATTCATGTAAGCCAAATGCTTAAAGAGATGTAGCAAAGCAGTAACTACAGAAGCCGTCTACTCGGTGAGCATTTACTATTGGGTCGTGGAGTCTGTGACGATTTAGAGTAAAACAAGTGACAGTTCTGAACAGGGAAATGGGATGTTTTTTAAACCCCTCAAGGCTCCGTTGTTTCTCCAGTCCAGGTTTACCAGTGTGGACTTACCTTATTAGTGCTTCTGGCAAAAACCAGAGAGCATTATCTCCTGTTTAATAGTGAGTAACAGGAAAGCATACAAATATTAGTAAAAGAAGTGTTCAGACCACTGCAGGAATCAAAACAACAGCACAACAGTGAGCACTGAGGTCACTGACTTGCCAAGAAAGGAAATGAAGAGGTTCAGAGAGGTTCACTGAGAAGAGATGACGGGGCCCATGTACCCCAGAATGAGGCAGCTCATTGTGATGGTGCTATTTAAGGACGGGGCACAGGAGCCGGTGCAATGATTCCATAGCACGGATATCATAGATGAAACAAATACCATTGTTCAACAACCAGAAAGACTCTTCAGTTGGGTCTGGTGAGGGTCTAGCATACCAAACTCATCAGTGGTCTTCAGCTGCTGGGAGGTTTAAGTTCATAGTCATTTATTTTTTCTGGCTGGCTAGAAAAAACTGTGAGTGGTACAGTATCTAATTCTGATATTTCTTAGGCAAGAGCTGCTGCAACTGGGAAATTCTTCTGCAGGCCCTTCTCCTGGTTTTCATCTCTGACAAAACCAAGTGACTACAGGATAGGAAAATCATCAAATTTTCAAGTCTACAACACTATTCTGATGGGATGCTGGTGGTTTAATTGCTAAGTTGTGGCTGACTCTTGCAACTGCATAGACTGTAGCCCACAAGGCTCTTCTGTCCATGGGATTCTCCAGGCAAGAATACTACAGTTGGCAGTCATTTCCTTCTCCAGGGATTCTGATGGGGGGTAGGGGCTAAATTCATGCAATATAATTGTCTTTATCAGCATAGCTCCAGATTTCCTTTATTGTAGATTCATTAGTTCTATTAATGGATGGAATAGTGACTGCGCTATAGCATTTGTGACTTTGTTAGCAATTGACCTGACCAATGAAACTATGAGCCATGCCATGTAGGACCACCCAAGACAGAGGAGTCATGGTGTAGAGGTCTGACAAAACATAGTCCACTGGAGACGGCAATGGCAAACCACTTCAGTATTCTTGCCTTGAGAATCCCATGAACAGCATGAAAAGGCAAAAAGATAAGACATTGAAAGATGAACTCCCCAGGTCGGTTGGTGCCCCATATGCTACTGGAGAAGAGTGGAGAAATAACTCCAGAAAGAATGAAGACATGGAGCCAAACCAAAAACAACGCCCAGTCGTGATTGTGACTGGTGATGGAAGTAAAGTCTGATGCTGTAAAAAACAATATTGCATAGGAACTTGGAATGTTAGATCCAAGAATCAAGGTAAATTGGAAGTAATCAAACAGGAAATAGCAAGAGTAAACATCAACATTTTAAGAATCAGTGAACTAAAATGGACCGGAATGGGCAAATTTAATTCAGATGACCATTATATCTAATGCTATGGACAAGAATCCCTTGGAAGAAATGGAGCAGCCATCATAGTCAGCAGAAGAGTTCGAAATGCACTACTTGGATGCAACCTCAGAAATGACAGAATGATCTCTGTTTGTTTCCAAGGCAAATCATTCAATATCACAGTAATTGAAGCCTATGCCCAAACCATTAATGCCAAAGGAGCTGAAATTGAACGGTTCTATGAAGACCTACAAGACCTTCTACAACTAACACCCAAAAAAGATGTCCTTTTCATTATAGGGAACTGGAATGCAAAAGTAGGAAGTCAAGAGATACGTGGAGTAACAGGTAAATTTGGCCTTGGAGTACAAAACAAAACAGAACAAAGGCTAACAGAGTTTTGCCAAGAGAACACACTGGTCAGAGCAAACACCCTCTTCCAACAACACAAGAGAAGACTCTACACATGGACATCACCAGATGGTCAATACCAAAATCAGATTGATTATATTCTTTGCAGCTGAAGATGGAGAAGCTCTATACAGTCAGCAAAAACAAAACCAGGAGCTGACTCTGGCTCAGATCATGAACTCCTTATTGCCAAATTCAGACTTAAATTGAATAAAGTAGGGAAAACCACTAGACCATTCAGGTATGACCTAAATCAAATCCCTTATAATTAAACAGTGGAAGTGACATATAGATTCAAGAGATTAGATCAGATAGACTGCCTGAATAACTATAGATGGAAGTTTATGACATCATACAGGAAGCAGTAATCAAGACCATCCCCAAGAAAAAGAAAGGCACAAAGGCAAAATGATTGTCGTAGGAGGCCTTACAAATAGCTGAGAGAAGAAAAGTGAAAAGCAAAGGAGAAAAGGAAAGATATAACCATTTGAACACAGAAATCCAAAGAATAGCAAGGAGAGATAAGAAAGCCTTCCTCAGTGATCAATGCAAAGAGATGGAGGATAACGATAGAATGGGAAAGACTAGAGATCTCGTCAAGGAAATTAGTGATACCAAGGGAACATTTCATGCAAACATGAGCACAAAAAAGGACAGAAATGGTATGGACCTAACAACAGAAGCAAAAGATATTAAGAAGAGGTGGCAAGAATACACAGAAGAGCTATACAAAAAATGATCTTAATGACCCAGATAACCATGATGGTGTGATCACTCACCTAGAGTCAGATATCCTGGAAAGTGAAGGCAAGTAGACCTTAGGAAACATCACTATGAACAAAGCTAGTAGATGATGGAATTCCAGCTGAACTATTTCAAATCCTAAAAGATGATGCTGTGAAAGTGCTGCACTTAATATGCCAGCAAATTTGGAAAATTCAGCAGTGCCCACAGGACTGGAAAAGGTCAGTTTTCATTCCAATCCCAAAGAAAGGCAATGTCAAGGAATGCTCAAACTCCTGCACAATTGCACTCATCTCACATGCTAATAAATTAATGCTCAAAATTCTCCAAGTTAGGCTTCAACAGTACATGAACTGAGAACTTGCAGATGTTCCAGATGGATTTAGAAAAGGCAGAGGAACCAGAGATCAAATTGCCAACATCCATTGTATCATAGGAAAATCAAGAGAATTCCAGAAAAACATCAATTTCTGCTTTATTGACTACACCAAAGCCTTTGACTGTGTGAAAGTGAAAGTTTAGTCACTCAGTCATGTCCAACTCTTTTCCACACCATGGACCATATTCTATCAGGCTCCTCATTCCACAGGATTTTCCAGGCAAGAGTACTGGAGTGAATTGCCATTTCCTTCTCCAGAGGATCTTCCTGACCCAGGGATTGAACCCAGGTCTCCCACATTGTAGGCAAACACTTTACCGTCTGAGCCACCAGGGAAGTCCTGGTGGGGAAGACTGTGTGGATCACAATGAACTGTGGAAAATTCTTCAAGAGATGGGAATACCAGACCACCTTACTTGCCTCCTGAGAAATCTGTATACAGGTCAAGAAGCAACAGTTAGAGCCGGACATGGAACAATGGACTGGTTCCAAATTGGGAAAGAAGTACATCAAGGCTGTATATTGTCACCCTGTTTATTTAATGTATATGCAGAGTATATCATGCAAAATGCCAGGCTGGATGAAGCACAAGTCAGAATCAAGATTTCTGGGAGAAATATCAATAACCTCAGATACGCAGGTGACACCACCCTTGTGGCAGAAAGCAAAAAAGAACTAAAAAGCCTCTTGAAAGTGAAAGAGGAAAGTGAAAAGCTGGCTTAACATTCAACATTCAAAAAACTAAGATCATGGCATCTGGTCCCATCACTTCATGGAAAATAGGGAAACAATGGAAACAGTGACAGACTTTATTTTGGGGGGGCTCCAAAATCACTGCAAAAGGTGACTGCAGCCATGAAATTAAAAGATGCTTGCTCCTTGAAAGAAAAGTTATGACAAATTAGACAGCATATTAAAAAGCAGAGACAAGGGCTTTGATTGATTGCCGGGTGTGCTCCGTTCTTCTCTTTCTGCTACTAGAATGATGGCTCTATCTGTCTTCCTTCTCTAATCCCGCCCTTTCAGCTACTGGCTCTGGATGGGGATCGGTAACCCAGAAAGGGCCGGCAAAAGCTCTGACGTGTTTAGAGGATCGGAAGTAGTCAAATGTCTCTGAACACCGTAAAGTGCAGCTGGCTGTTTCCCTTTCCAGATCAAGACAGCAGCTCCGACTGTCAGTGCCGGCCTTCCTCCTGTAAGGGGATCTGCCGGACCCTTGTTAATTCAGTTTTTCTTCCCCATTCCGGGCCCTTCCCTATCGTCGCCCCCTTCACCTTGGATCATGTTCAAGAAATTTTATGAAAAAAAAAATGTCCAATTGCATCCAGTTGAAAACCTCAATTATAAAGGGTATTAAGAATCAATTGATAGAACAATTTCCAGGTATTGAACCATGGCTTAATCAAATCATGCCTAAGAAAGATCCTATCAAAATAGTGCGATGCCATGAACATATAGAAATCCTTACAGTAAATGGAGAGTTACTATTTTTTAGACAAAGAGAAGGGCCTTATTATCCAACCCTAAGATTACTTCACAAATATCCTTTTATCCTGCCACAT
The DNA here is from genome assembly GCF_019320065.1 of Cervus canadensis. Lineage (NCBI taxonomy): Eukaryota > Metazoa > Chordata > Mammalia > Artiodactyla > Cervidae > Cervus > Cervus canadensis. The sequence goes on from NC_057386.1 coordinate 72,960,568, forward strand.
CAGCAGGTTGACAAAGGAGCCATCAAATTTGTACTCAGTGGAGCAAATATGTGTCCAGGCTTAACTTCTCCTGGAGCTAAACTTTACCCTGCTGCAGTAGATACGATTGTTGCAATCATGGCAGAAGGAAAACAGCATGCTCTGTGTGTAGGAGTCATGAAGATGTCTGCAGAAGATATTGAGAATGTCAACAAAGGAATTGGCATTGAAAATATCCATTATTAAATGATGGGCTGTGGCATATGAAGACATATAAATGAGCCTCAGAAGAAATGCACTTGGGCTAAAAATGGATATTGTGCTGTATCTGTGTTTGTGTCTATGTGTGACAGCATGAATACAATACCTCTGTGGTTATGCTGAATAAATTCAACAGATGCTAAAATTTAAAAAAAAAAATAAAAATAAAAAGCAGAGACAATACTTTGCCCACAAAGGTCCATCTAGTCAAAGCTATGGTTTTTCCAGTAGTCATATATGGATGTGAGAGTTGGACAACAAAAAAGGCTGAGCGCTGAAGAATTGATGCTTTTCAACTGTGGTGTTGGAGAAGACTCTTGAGAGTCCCCTGGACTGCAAGGCGATCAATCCAGTCAATCCTAATGGAAATCAGTCCTGAATATTTTCAGTCCTGAATATTCACTGGAAGGACTGATGCTGAAGCTGAAGTTCCAATACTTTGGCCACCTGCTGTGAAGAACTGACTCACTGGAAAAGACCCTGATGTTGGGAAAGATTGAAGGTGGGAGGAGAAGGGTACAACAGAGGGTGAGATGGTTAGATGGCATCACCAATTTGATAGACATGAATCTGAGCAAGCTCCGGGAGTTGGTGATGGACAGGGAAGCCTGGTGTCCATAGGGTGGCAAAGAGTTGAACATGACTGAGTGATTGAACTGAACTGACCTAACCTGACCATAACAATAATGAGGAACAGGAATAGCAGCTGTGTAATTCATCTGGATAGAATACTCCCAATTAACTTCCTGATGTGCCAAGTCCAAGCCATGAATGTAGATGTCATGGATTGGTTTTGTCAACTTAAAAAAAAAAATAATAATCACAATCTAAAAGTTGAGAATCATGTTTTATTCAGTGGACAAAACTGGCCGCTTAAGTCTAACACGTAGCCTTTCATATACCTCTAAGGGACTGCACCAAAGAAGTAAGGGAGGAGCCAGGGTATATATAAAGAAGTTTTTGCAGCGAAGACCAAATTGTCAGAACATCAAAGAGTACTTTTAATTAAAAAAACCAGGCATCTCAAGCTAAAGAATTTAGTGCTTTTCCATGCATGGGAAGATGCAAGAGTCTGGGCTTACTGAAATTATTCCTTTGATATGCACCTCAGCTACGTGAGGCAAGTATCCTCTGCCTTCTCATCCAGACTCTCCTCAGGGTACATCACTGAGGGTGTCTGCAGTGTGATGAACTGATGGCTGCAACAGCCTTTATTCACTAATATGGCAGACAACATTTTTTCATTGATAATTCGCTCGATTTGAACAACCAATTGGTTTGTTCTTAAATTTTAAATTTTATGCAAATTCCCCTCAACTGGTCCTGAAACATTCATCCAGAAGCAACAGAAGCTATTAACCAGCATGGAAGCAGAGCCTTGATTCGCCAGTAAATTGTATGGAGCAATTCTGTTGCCTGGTACATTATAGCAAGAGTATGGAGGCGCCTTGGTCACTCCTGGACTGCAAATAGGGTTCCATTTGACAGGCAAGGTGAGAGATTGGTGTGTACACAGCTTTCTAACTCAACTACTCAAAGCCAAGGAAGAAAGCCCCATTCCAAGTGTCGAATGTCGAACTCTTCCAGGAAGGGTTAAAGTAAAATGAGTAAATTGTGATCAGCATGAATTATTGGTACCTCAAGGCAATGGGAAATTTAAATCTTGTGAAAAGGCTTATTAACATTTCCAGGCTGACATTCCTTATTTCTGGGTTGGCATGAATATACAACTGACCTTTGAACAACATTGGTTTGAATTACGCAGTTCCACTTGTATTGATTACACTCAACTTCCATAAAGCTATCATTTTGCTGCTTCTTTGTTATCAATGCATGAACTGTTATACCTGTAAATAAATGTGAACTTCTTTTTCACATTATCTTTTTATTTTCGTATCTGATGTTAAAAATACATATAACATCTACAGTGTTTTGTATAAGATAATATTGATGTAGATCCCAACAGATGATTCATCTTGTAAATGGATGACAAACTTGTGATATTGAGACTTCCTGGTGGTCCAGCAGTTAAGACGCCATACTCCCAGTGCAGTGGGCCTGTATTTGATCCCTAGTCAGGGAACTAGATTCCACATGCCCTCAGATTTTACATGTCTCAACTAAAGATCCCTCATGCCACAACTAAGACCTGGTGCAGCCAAAGAAATAAATAATTTTAAAAAATTTTAACTTATGATATTGATATAGTACAGTATATAAATGTACTTTCTCTTCCTTACGATTTTCTCAGTAACATTTTTTCTTTATTTTATTGTAAGAATACAGTATATAATACATATAACATATAAAAGGTGTGTTGATTGACTATGTTATTGATAAGGCTTTCAGTCAACAGTGTAGGCTTAGTCAATCAGCTGCATCTGACTCTTTGCAACCCCATGGACTGTAGCCCACCAGACTCGTCTCTCTGTGGAATTGTCAAGGCAAGAATACTGGAGTGGGTAGCCATCCCCTTCTCCAGGGATCGAACCTGGGTCTGCAGATTCTTTACCATCTGAGCCACCAGGGAAGTCCTCAGTCAACAATAGGCTATTAATGATTATATTTTGAGGGAGTCAAAAGTTTTACATGGGTTTTTGACTGAACAAGGGTCAGCACTCCTAACCTCCGTATCAGGGGTCAACTGTATTTAATTTTACAAAGAAAAATAAACAAGAGTCTATACAGCCATGTATGGTGTCAGGAGAAAGGCAGAGGTTTCCAGAAAACTGAAGTGCTGATCAGAAGGTTGCCTGAGGGACAAGATGAGCAGAGGATCATAGGATGTGAAACATGGGGTGACTAGAGAGAATCTAATTACCATGAGGAGTTGATAGCTGTTTGAAACCCGGTGCCGTCTCTGGGTAGACAGTGTCAGAACTGAGTTGGACTTTTGCACACCTTGGTGTTTTGTGGAAAGTCCTCCCACACATGTGTTACAATTGCAGCCAGGAACCTAACTGAACTATCCTTATTAAGATCATAAGCCCCAGAATTTAAGTTTATAAAAAACCAACCCTTAGCTCCAGAAAATACACTGGGACACATCCCACACAACAGTTGAAATAAACTTGTTAATGCGTCACTTTCACAACTCAAGTTTTCCTCTGTAGGATCTTTGAAGGGATATTAGATGTATTTTATATATATTAGGTGTATTTTATATAAAAACACTCAAGCCTTTGTGTTATATTTTTAATCTTTCATAGTATTTTCAAGCCATACTAAATGTTCAATGGTTTTAGAAATATAGATTTCTTTTTCTTTCCACCCATTATGTTTTCTTTTATGATTGATCTGGGTTTAAAGCATCTTGATAGCTCGCGGCTAACTGAGTAGCATTAAAGTGTTTTCTCTCTCTCATTGGGGAAGGGCAAGAATTCTCCCTACAGAGAGTTTCTGCTACAAAGCCTATATGCTAAATACTTCTGACTGGATTAAAATAAGCAAATAGAACAAGAAGACAGAATCTGAACATGTAAATATGATGAAAATTAACTAGGGCAAGACATGTCGGGAGGCGCTTGCATCTAGAAAAGTTCCAGAAAAGTGTAATGTATCAGAAAAAAAGAGCTGGAAGAGAATATTGTGGTGACTGTATTAGTCAGGGTTCTACAGAGAAACAGAACGGTAAGAGGGGTGTGTGTGTGACAGAGACATAGGTTTATTGACTCACATAGCTGTAGGACTGGTGAATCTGACATTTCCAGCAGGCAAGAAACTCCGGCAGGCTTTCTGTGTTGCAGTCTTGAAGCAGAATTGCTTCTTTTTTTCTTTTTTAATTTATTTATTTATTTTAATCGGAGGCTGATTACTTTACAATATTGTATTGGTTTTGCCATACATTGACATGAATCCGCCATAGGTGTACATGTGTCCCCCATCCTGAACCCCCTTCCCACCTCCCTCCCCATCCCATCCCTCAGGGTCATCCCAGTGCACCAGCCCCAAGCATCCTGTCTCATGCATCGAACATGGACTGGTGATCTATTTCACATATGATAATATATAGGTTTCAATGCTGTTCTCTCAAATCATCCCACCCTCACCTTCTCCTGCAGAGTCCAAAAGACTGTTCTATACATCTGTATCTCTTTTGCTGTCTCACATATAGGGTCATTGTTACCGTCTTTCTAAGTTCCATACATATGCATTAGTATACTGTATTGGTGTTTTTCTTTCTGACTTACTTCATTCTGTAAAATAGGCTCCCATATATGCTGTCTACAAGAGACCCACCTCAAAACAAGGGACACATACAGAATGAAAGTGAAGGAATGGAAAAAGATATTTCATGCAAATGGAGACCAAAAGAAAGCAGGATTAGCAATACTCATATAAGATAAAATAGACTTTGAAATAAAGGCTGTGAAAAGAGACAAAGAAGGACACTATATAATGATCAAAGGATCAATCCAATAAGAAGATATAACAATTATAAATATATATGCACCCAACACAGGGTGTGGTGGCAATATGTAAGGCAAATGCTAACAAGTATGAAAAGGGAACTTAACAGTAACACAATAATAGTGGGAGACGTTAATACTCCACTCACACCTATGGATAGATCAACTAAACAGAAAATTAGCAAAGAAACACAAACTTTAAATGATACAATGGACCAGTTAGACCTAATTGATATCTATAGGACATTTCACCCCAAAACAATGAATTTCACCTTTTTCTCAAGTGCACATGGAAACTTCTCTGGATAGATCACATCCTGGGCCATAAATCTAGTTTTGGTAAAATTTAAAAAAAACGAAATCATTCCAAACATCTTTTCTGACCACAATGCAGTAAGATTAGATGTCAACTACAGGTCCATTTTCATTCCAATCCCTAAGAAAGGCAATCCCAAAGAATGCTCAAATTACTGCACAGTTGCACTCATCTCACATGCTAGTAAAGTAATGCTCAAAATTCTCCAAGCCAGGCTTCAGCAATACGTGAACTGAGAACTTCCAGATGTTCAAGCTGGTTTTAGAAAAGGCAGAGGAACCAGAGATCAAATTGCCAATATCCACTGGATCATCAAAAAAGCAAGAGAGTTCCAGAAAAACATCTATTTCTGCTTTATTGACTATGCCAAAGCCTTTGACTGTGTGGATCACAATAAACTGTGGAAAATTCTGATCACAATAAACTGTGGAAAATTCTGAAGGAGATGGGAATACCAGACCACCTGACCTGCCTCTTGAGAAACCTGTATGCAGGTCAGGAAGCAACAGTTAGAACTGGACGTGAAACACCAGACTGGTTCCAAATAGGAAAAGGAGTACATCAAGACTGTATACTGACACCCTGCTTATGTAATGTATATGCAGAGTACATCATGAGAAACGCTGGGCTGGAAGAAGCACAAGCTGGTCTCAAGATTGCCGGGAGAAATATCAATAACCTCAGATATGCAGATGACACCACCCTTATGGCAGAAAGTGAAGAGGAACTAAAAAAGCCTCTTGAGAAAAGTGAAAGAGGAGAGTGAAAGTTGGCTTAAAGTTCAACATTCAGAAAACTAAGATCATGGCATCTGGTCCCATCACTCATGGGAAATCAGATGGGGATGAGAGTGAACAGTGTCAGGACTTTATTTTTTTTTGACTTCCAAATCACTGCAGATGGTGATTGAGACCATGAAATTAAAAAAGACACTCATTCCTTTGGAAGGAAAGTTATGACCAACCTAGATAGCATATTAAAAAGCAGAGACATTACTTTTTCAGCAAAGGTCCATCTAGTCAAGGCTATGGTTTTTCCAGTGGTCATGTATGGATGGAGAGTTGACTCTAAAGAAAGCTGAGTGCTGAAAAATTGATGCTTTTGAACTGTGGTGTTGGAGAAGACTCTTGAGAGTCCCTTGGACTGCAAGGAGATCCAACCAGTTCATCCTGAAGGAGATCAGTCCTGGGTGTTCATTGGAAGGACTGATGCTGAAGCTGAAACTCCAATACTTTGGCCACCTCATGTGAAGAGTTGACTCATTGGAAAAGACCCTGATGCTTGGAGGGATTGAGGGCAGGAGGAGAAGGGGACGACAGAGGATGAGATGGCTGAATGGCATCACCGACTCAATGGGCATGAGTTTGTGTAAACTCCGGGAGTTTGTGATGGACAGGGAGGCCTGGTATGCTGTGATTCATGGGGTCGCAAAGAATCGGACACGACTGAGCGACTGAACTGAACTGAACTGAACTGAACTGAACAGGAAAAACAAAAACTATTAAAAATATAGACATATGGAGGCTAAACAACACACTTCTGAATAACCAACAAATCACTGAAGAAATCAAAAAAGAAATCAAATATGCATAGAAATAAATGAAAATGAAAACACAACAACCCCAAACCTATGGGACTCAGTAAAAGCAGTGCTAAGGGGAAGGTTCATAGCAATACAAGCTTACCTCAAGAAACAAGAGAAAAATCAAATACATAACCTAACTCTATACCTAAAGCAACTAGAAAAGGAAGAAATGAAGAACTCCAGGGTTAGCAGAAGGAAAGAAATCATAAAAATTAGAGCAGAAATAAATGGAAAAGAAACAAAGGAGACCATAGCAAAAATCAACAAAGCTAAAAGCTGGTTTTTTGAGAAGATAAATAAAAGAGACAAACCATTAGCCAGACTCATCAGGAAAAAAAGGGAGAAGAATCAAATCAGCAAAATTAGAAATGAAAATGGAGAAATCAACAACAGACAACACAGAAATACAAAGGGTCATAAGAGACTGCTACCAGCAGCTCTATGCCAATAAAATGGACAACTTGGAAGAAATGGACAAATTCTTAGAAAAGTATAACATTCCAAAACTGAACCAGGAAGAAACAGAAAATCTTAACAGACCCATCACAAGCATGGAGATCGAAACTGTAATCAGAAATCTTCCAGCAAACAAAACCCCAGGACCAGACGGCTTCACATCTGAATTCAACCAAAAATTTAGAGAAGAGTTAACACCTATCCTACTCAAACTCTTCCAGAATTGCTTCTTGAGGAAACCTCAGCCCGTCCTTTTTTGGCCATCAACTAATTGGATGAAATCCACCCACACTGTGCTTTACTTAAGGTCAACTCAATAGCAGCACTATTTACAATGACCAAGACATGGAAGCAACTCAAGTGTCTATCAATTTATTATATCTCTTATACCTTCTTTATCATTCATCTGTTGATAGGCACTTATCTATATATAGGAGAAGGAAATGGCTACCCACTCCAGTATTCTTGCCTGGAGAATTCTCCCGTGGACAGAGGAGCCTGGTGGACTACAGTCCATGGGTTGCAAAGAGTTAAACATGACTGAGTGATATATATACATGTGTGTGTGTATACACACACACACACACACACACACAGAGGAATATTACCCAGTCATAAAATAGAACAAAATAATATCTTTTCCAGCAACATGTTTGGAGCTAGAAATGATTGTATTAAGTAAGTCAGACAAAGACAAATATCATATCATTTTTATGTGGAATCTAAAAAAATGATACAAATGAACTTCTTTACAAAACAGAAACAGACTCACAGACATAGGAAATAAACTTATGGTTACTGAAAGGGAAGGGGGGAGGGATAAATAAGGAGTTTGGGATTAACGGATACATACTACTATATATAAAATAGATTGCCAACAAGGACCCACTGTATAGCACAGGGAACTATATTCAATATCTTGTAATAGCCCATAATGGAAAAGAACTTGAAAAGGATATATATATGTATGTATATGTATAACTGAATCACTTTGCTATTCATTAGAAACTAGCACTACATTTTAAATCAACTATACTTCAATCAATAACTAAAATTTTTTTTTAAAGTCAACTTCTGTGTTAATCACATCTACAAAATCACAGTAACGTCTAGACTATTGCTTAACCAAACACCTGGGCACAATAGCCTCACCAGGTTAACACGAAATTAACCATCACAGTGACAAATTCTGTCAAAAAGTTCTAACCGTTTCTGAAGCAAATAGAAGTACCTTCACTTGATGAAAAGACAATCAGGGCCAATCAGTGTCTCTTTTTCTCAAGCTTCACTGCTAGGGGAGTTCAAAAGAACTGATAAGCAAGTTCAGAAACCGCTGAACTCTTCACTCACCCCAGCAAAATCCCAGTGCTTTCCCTGATCATCTCACCATCCGCCCAAAGCGGTGTTTCCCTGATCTCAAGTCAGGTGACACGTCAAATGTCAGCCCAGCTGCGATCCCATGCACACAGGCTGCTTGAGAAAAGCAGCCTCATATGGACAGAGGAGTCTGGTGGGCTAAGGTCCATGGGGTCGCAAAGAGTCAGACACAGCTGATCGACTTAGCACCCATGCACGTAGCTCATAACACCCATGGCGGATTCATGTCAATGTATGGCAAAACAAATACAATATTGTAAAGTAAATAAATAAACAAAACTGAAAAAAAAAAAAGAAGTATTTCTACTCTTTTCCCCAGTGATACTTATTCCCAGCTTGTCATGTCACCCATAACTGATATGAAGGGAGTGAGCTAGTCTCTGGGCAATGATGAAAATAATCATTGTAGGAAGGGTAGTCTTGACAGAAACAGCATATTTTAATTCTTATTTTTAAGATTTTTTGATGTGGACCATTTTTAAAGTTCTTTATTCAATTTGTCACAATATTGTTTCTGTCTCAAGGTTTTTTTTGTTTGTTTTTGGGTTGGCTTTTTTCTTTTTTTTTTTGGTGGCAAGGCATGTGGCTCCTCAACCAGGGATAAATATAGACAAGTATTGGAAGGTGAAGTCTTAACCACTGGACCACCAGAGAAGTCCCCATTATATTTTAATTCTTGAATCATGACTTCTTCATGGGCTTGCCTGGAGAAACCCAAAATCCACCTACTGTGTATAACCATAGAACTACTCTACTATAACAATGGAAGCTCCATGCTGGGCAAAGAAATGACCTTGGCTTAAGGGGCAGTCATATGACAAAAAGTCATACACTTTTAGTGGAAAAATGTTTCTTTTCCTTACAGACTCCAAGACATACTTTCCCAAAGAAATCATGTGCTTTTCTGAGTTTTCATATTTGATTTAAAAAAGAGCAAAATTATAGAAACTATTATTGTTATTATTATGTTCACTTAAAATCATAGACCTAAAGATGAAATGACATCACATATTATACCCATTTCTGTTTCTTTGTTCAACAAAAGATAAGGGAGATTTACCTTGATATCTTATCACAAACTTCAAGGGAAATACTAAGTTTGATTCCAGTGGTAGGATAAAGGCAAAGAATAAAGTAAGAGACTTCTTTGCAGACGCTGCTTATTAAATAATTTCTTATGTTTTAAATTTTAAAAAGAGAGTGTATAGAAATACTAACCAGTGTTCTAGAGTTGGGAAGAGTTCATGTTTATACAAAGAAATAGAACTATAGAAGGAGAGGCAGATACATGCGAGCAGGGTGAAATAAAAGAGACAGGAGAAGGGGCTTTGGCAAAAAAATTAAAAAAAAAAAATACATGTCACACACACACAGTCACAACCACACACAATCAGAAAGGGAATAAAAGAGAAAGAAAGACACAGAAGACAGAAAGCTTAGACTATTCTGTGTGTGTTTGGCCCCAGTTACAACATTTCTTTCCATTTTAAGTGTCCCCTGATCATTATATAATAGTATCCCCATATCCAATTACACAGCAACATAATTCAAACAATAATACATATAATCCACAGTCATCAAAATAATTTTTCCCTGGTGGCTCAGATGGTAAAGAATCCTCTTGCCATGTGAAAGACCTGGGCTCTTTCCCTGGGTCAGGAAAAGCACCTGGAGAAGGGAATGGCAACCCACTCCAGTATTCTTGCCTGGAGAATCACATGGACAGAGGAGCCTGGTGGGCTACAGCCCATGGGGTGGCAAGGAGTCAGACACAATTGAGCAATTAACACTTCCACTTTCAGAATATGCTGTAAATGATTTTTTAAACTGAATTTTCCTTTACCATTAATATAGACAAGTATCAGGGATTCAGTCTGGATTGTCACAGACCTATGAGCTATGACCCATTCTGCTATCTTTTATTCTTGCTAGTCATTTCCTTCCTATTTTCCTTAAGGGCCCACAAGATTTATGGATTTGACATTTGATCGCTTTAGTGGAAACCACTGGGATTGTTTATAGCTTGTGCTATTTTAAAAAGGACTTTTACTTTCTAGAAAATGAATATTCTACCCAAGAGTTTGTAAGTTGAGTGGAAGCTTTTCATTTATCTAGCAATTGTTGATTGGTGGTCTGGCAAAAAAGATTTGCTGACAAATGGAAGACTTCCCTTGGAAGGAAAAGTTCAGCTTATATGCTTCGCCTGATAAGTGTTTGCCAAGAAAGAGGCTAATGACATCTGTTGGCTCTCTGGCTTGACCACTTCTGTAAAAAGCTGACTAACAATGGAGATGACTGCTACAGAGTTGTATCTGTGGTTTACTTTAACTCTCAATCTTTCCTCCCTAATTATTGTTTTGTCAAACCTCAAGAAGAGCTCTCATCCAGAGGTCATCCTCCATTCATTTAGAGATTTGTTGGAGGGTTCTAAGTTTTGACCAAACCCACTTACCATAGCATGTCCATGCACTTGGCTCTAAAGTCTGGTCTGTGAACAGTAGAAGTTTATTTTTACACCTCCGTGAGGCTTCCTTTTGATCTCCTTTTTCTTCATGTGAAACTTCATGTGGTTTCTCCTTTCCTGTGATAATATGTATGAATCAAATTGCTCTTGGAACAGTCTTGTATCTCTTTGGAGCATAAAATGTTCATAAGCTGGGTTGGGATGTGAAAATGATCTCTTTCTTCTTAGGAGAATAGGTGATTCTGGGTGCCATGTCCACTATTTGAGTCACTTGTCACTGACCTTAGCATAGTCACACTGGTGCCTGTGTGTGTCCTTGGACACTTATAAGGAGCTGAGCGACTTGGTTTAGTAAGGGATTACATCTTCCTAAAGCATACAGTGCATTAGGGCTTTTCAGAAAATGGCCTTTTTCTTTCTTTTCTTCCTTCCTCCCTTCCTTCCTTCCCTCCTCCTTTCCTTATGCTATCTCATTTCTAATGCCAGTCAAGGACAAATTTATGTGACCAGTGTCATGGGATCAATTTCTAGAACATGAGAAGAGTTCTGACTATGAGAAGTTTAAATAATAGGTACTCTGGAAATGTAAAGCACTTTTTTAATCATTTTAAAAATTTCTGTAGCACAATAACTTACAGAACAATCAAACTTAAAGATTATTTCATACTCTATGTCCATAGTATTTTGTAGAAGAAAAAGCTCAAAGTTAAGAATCTAAAAGCCTCGCATGCAGAATAAAACTACAGCTTTATACTATGATAGTAATAGATTTTTTAAATCATTATCTACATTCTCACAAAGCAAGGCAATAGAAGTAATACATTTACAGATTATACACAGGTTAAATTATTAGCAGTTCTCATCCTATTCTGCAAATCTATATTTATGTCAGTTTTCCTTCAGGAGGCATTTCAGTTCAGCTCAGTTCAATTGCTCAGTCATGTCCAACTCTGTGACCCAATGGACGCCAGCACGCCAGGTTTCACTGTCCATCACCAACTCACAAAGTTTGCTCAAATTCATGTCCATCGAGTCGGTGATGCCATCCAATCACATCATCCTCTGTCAGCCCCTTCTCCTCCTGCCTTCTGTCTCACCGAGGATCAGGGTCTTTTCCAATGAGTCAGTTCTTCACATCAAGTGACCAAAGTATTGACATTTCAGCTTCAGCATCAGTCCTTCCTATGAATATTCAGGACTGATTTCCTTCAGCATTGACTGGGGTTTGATCTCCTTGCAGTCCAAGGGACTCTCAAGAGTCTTCTCCAACACTACAGTTCAGAAGCATCAATTCTTCAGGGCTCAGCTTTCTTTAGAGTCCAACTCTCACATCCATACATAACTACTGGAAAAACCATAGCTTTGATTAGATGGACCCTTATGGGCAAAGTAATGTCTCTGCTTTTTAATATGCTGTCTAGGTTGGACATAGCTTTTCTTTCAAGGAGCAAGTGTCTTTTAATTTCATGGCTACAGTCACCATCTACGGTGATTTTGGAGCCTAAAGTCTGTCACTGTTTCCACTGTTTCTCCATCTATTTCCCATGAAGGGATGGGACTGGATCTTCGTTTTCTGAATGTTGAGTTTTAAGGCAACTTTTTCACTCTCCTCTTTCACTTTCATCAAGAGGCTCTTTAGTTCTTCTTTGCTTTCTGCCATAAAGGTGGTGTCATCTGAGTATCTGAGGTTATTGATATTTCTTCTGGCAATCTTGATTCCAACTGTGCTTTATCCAGTCCAGTATTTCACATAATATACTCTGCATATAAGTTAAATAAGCAGGGTGACAATATATAACCTTGACATCCTCCTTTCCCTATTTGGAACCATTGTTCCATGTCCAGTTCCAACTGTTGCTTCTTGACCTGCATACAGATATCTCAAGAGGCTGGTAAAGTGGTCTGGTATTCCCATCTCTCGAAGAATTTTCCATAGTTTGTTGTGTTCTACACAGTCAAAGGCTTTGGTGTAGTCAATAAAGCAGAAGTAGATTTTTTTTTTAACTCTCTTACTTTTTCTATGACCCAATAGAAGTTGGCAATTTGATCTCTGGTTCCTCTGCCTTTTCTAAATCCATCTTGAACATCTGGAAGTTCTCAGTTCATGTGTTGTTGAAGCCTAGCTTGGAGAATTTTGAGCATTACTTTGCTACTGTGTGAGATGAGTGCAATTTTGAACATTCTTTGGCATTGCTTTTCTTTGGGATTGGAATTCCAGTCCTGTGGACACTGCTGAATTTCCCAAATTTGCTGGTATATTGAGTGCAGCACTTTCACAGCATCATCTTTTAGGATTTGAAATAGTTCAGCTGGAATTCCATCACCTCCAGTAGTTTTGTTCACAGTGATGCTTCCTAAGGCCCTCTTAACTTTGCATTCCAGGATGTCTGGCTCTAGGTGAGTGATCACACCATCGTGGTTATCTGGGTCATTAAGATCTTTTTTGTATAGTTCTTCTGTGTATTCTTGCCACCTCTTCTTAATATCTTCCGCTTCTGTTAGGTCCATACCATTTCTGTCCTTCATTGTGCCCATATTTGCATGAAATGTTCCCTTGGTATCACTAATTTCCTTGACAAGATCTCTAGTCTTTCCCATTCTATTGTTTTCCTCTGTCTCTTTGCATTGATCACTCAGGAAGGCTTTCTTATCTTTCCTTGCTATTCTTTGGAACTCTGCATTCAAGTGGTTATATATTTCCTTTTCTCCTTTGCCTTTCTCTTCTCTTCTTCTCTCAGCTATTTGTAAAACCTCCTCAGACAACCATTTTGCCTTTTTGCATCTCTTTTTCTTGGGGATGGTCTTGATCACTGCCTCTTGTATGATGTCATAAACCTCCATCCATTGTTCTTCAGGCACTCGATCAGATCTAATCTCTTGAATCTATATGTCACTTCCACTGTATAATTGTAAAGCATTTGACTTAGGTCATACCTGAATGGTCTAGCGGTTTCCCCTACTTTCTTCAACTTGAGTCTGAATTTTGCAATAAGGAGTTCATGATCTCAGCCAAAGTCAGCTCCTGATATTGTTTTTGCTGACTGTATAGAGCTTCTGCATCTTCAGCTGCAAAGAATGTAATCAATCTGATTTCAGTATTGACCATCTGGTGATGTCCATGTGTAGAGTCTTCTCTTGTGTTGTTGGAAGAGGGTGTTTGCTATGACCAGTGCATTCTCTTGGCAAAACTCTGTTAGCATTTGCCCTGCTTCGTTTGGTATTCCAAGACCAAATTTGCCTGTTACTCCAGGTATCTCTTGACTTCCTACTTTTGCATTCCAGTTCCCTATAGTGAAAAGGACATCTTTTTTTGGGTGTTAGTTCTATAAGGTCTTGTAGGTCTTCATAGAACTGTTCAACTTCAGCTTCTTCGGCATTACTGGTGGGAGAACAGACTTGGATTACCGTGATATTGAATGGTTTGCCTTGGAAACGAACAGAGATCATTCTGTCATTTTTACAATTGCTCCCAAGTGATTCATTTCAGACTCTTTTGCTGACTATGATGGCTACTCCATTTCTTCTAAGGGTTTCTTTGCCTACAGTAGTAGATATAATGGTCATCTGAATTAAATTTGCCCATTCCGGTCCATTTTAGTTCACTGATTCTTAAAATGTCGATGTTTACTCTTGCTATTTCCTATTTGATTACTTCCAATTTACCTTGATTCTTGGATCTAACATTCCAGGTTCCTATACAATATTGTTCTTTACAGCATCAGACTTTACTTCCATCACCAGTCACATTCACAACTGAGCGTTGTTTTTGGTTTGTCTGCATGTCTTCATTCTTTCTGGAGTTATTCCTCCACCCTTCTCCAGTAGCATATTGGGCACCTACCGACCTGGGGAGTTCATCTCTCGGTGTCATATCTTTTTGCCTTTTCATACTGTTACGGGGTTTTCAAGGCAAGAATACTGAAGTGGTTTGTCAGTCCCTTCCCCAGTGGACCTCGTTTTGTCAGAACTCTTCACCATGACCCATCCATCTTGGGTGGCCCTACACGGCATGGCTCATAGTTTCATTGAGTTAGACAAGGCTGTAGTCCACGTGATCCTTTTGATTAGTTTGGTCATTTAGTCATTCAATAAATATTTATTGATTCCCAATTAATTGCTGGGAACCATGCTAGGTACTATGTGCTTGGAGAAGGAAATGGCAACCCACTCCAGTATTCTAGCCTAGAGAATCCCATGGACGGAGGAGCCTGGCAGGCTACAGTCCATGGGGTCACAAGAGTCGGACACAACTTAGTGACTAAACCTCCAAACCACCATGCTATGTGGTAGGGACTGCATTATGCAAAGCCACAAGCAGTCAACTCCAAATATACAATAGAAAGAGAATCGGACTTGGAGACAATTAACTACAGTACCAGGAGAGGCACTACCAAGGAAATATGTATATAAGGGACAGAGATGAGAGATCGCCCAGGGAAGTTTCATCAAGAAGTAATGCCCAATCTGGGCTTTGAAGGATGAATAAGAGTTTTCAGAGGTGAACTCAGAACAGCACCATGAGTTTGGCAAACTGCACATAGCTTAGTATAGTTAGCTTATACATTCCAAGGCAGCAAGAGAGTAGGAGATAATGGAGAGGTGGAGAGGATCCAGATTGCAGAGAACTTTTCAGATTTTTTAGTTTATTGACTTGCTCTGTTACCTCGAGTGAGGTATAGTTACTGAACCATAAGTACTTCATTTGTCAAGCAGGTGATATCATTTGTATAATGTCAAGTGGGCTCGCTCCTCAAGGTTGCTGTGCTGATTGGATTTTCACGTGAGGTAATGGATATGAAAGGACCAAGTTATAATATGCAGCTGGGGTGACGATCGTGCCTCTAGATAAGCCAGTGCACTTCTGTGCCCAGATAGTTTGTGTGCCTTCAGAGATTTCCTTCTCCTTGCCTGTCTTAGGGCTCAGGAGAGCTCACCACTCACATTTAATGTATCAAGTTACACCAGCTTGCTGCTGCTGCTGCTAAGTCGCTTCAGTCGTGTCCAACTCTGTGCAACCCCATAGGCGGCAGCCCACCAGGCTCCCCTGTCCCTGGGATTCTCCAGGCAAGAACACTGGAGTGGGTTGCCATTTCCCTCTCCAATGCAGGAAAGTGAAAAGTGAAAGTGAAGTAGCTCAGTCGTGTCTGACTCTTAGCGACCCCATGGACTGCAGCCCACCAGCCTCCTCCATCCATGGGATTTTCCAGGCAAGAGTACTGGAGTGGGGTGCCATTGCCTTCTCCGTACACCAGCTTAGACTAGTAATATTATTGTTCTTCCAAACTGGGACAGAATAAGTTAATATGTTTTCTCTATAGCCGTGATGGTACCAGCTAACAAGTTAAAGCAGAAAAATCATGAAACATTAAAACTGGACAGGAAAGGTTCTAATTCCACATGCTCATTTGAGAGAAGGAAAAATGAGGTCTTGAGAAGGAAGCATCTCCTCCAGGGCTACACCTCTAGTTTGTGGTGCCCCTAAAACCACAGCCTCTGTCTCCTTCTCCTGAGTCCATCTGTCTTCTTACTACATCCTGACACCTCGCTACGTGTCAAGTTGAGCTACACAAAATTGCTAACATTTTTGATCTGAAGAAAACAAGCATTTCCTGTGGTTTGATCTAATAGGACCACCTGCCTAGCTGGCCAACTTACTGCCTGAATTCCTCTTCCTCCGTGACCTCTGCCCATGGAGGAGGCTCTCTGCCCACTCAGACTCCTGCCAGGCTGTGTTGAGGGAAATTCAAACTTTTCCAAAGCTTCCGCATCCATTATTACACTTGATCTTCATAACAATCTCAACACAGAGGGAAGAATCTCTGAAAGAGAAGTTGTGTTAAGATATTGCCAAATAAACATTTTAGAAATAAGAGTAAATTGCTTGTTTCACACAATGTTTCAGTAATCAGAAACATGAAAATGAAGTGTGATACACAGATGATGTGCCTGGATGTGGTACTTACCTAGTCAGGCACCAACTGGCTCTCCAGGATACTGAGGGCCATGACCCCTCTTGCTGCCTCCACACCCCCATTAGTCTGGTGGGTGGAACTGGAATTTGTCACATGTGTCTCCTTGATAATGATAAATCAGAACTCTGGCGAGGGCAACTTATTTAAATTGCTAGATTGTTGAGGGAACAAAGACCCCTAACATCCCTGACTTAAAGCATAGTAATCAAATATAGTGTTCACCTCCAACGGGGAGGGAAAAGAAAATAGCGTGAGATTAATTTAGAAGAAAAGATTTTTTAGTTCAATACAGGAGGTTAGCCTGACACTTTGTATGGATCTATCTAGATTGTATCCAAATATAAGAATGATTACTCTGATCACCAAATAGGAAGTTGCTATATTACATTACATCGTATTATATTACATTACACTACACTACTGTACTATACTATACTATACTACATTACATTACATTCTCTGGAATGAACAATATGTTTCCTATCTTCCTTGAATCCTGTACACTCTAGAGAAGGAAGGCACAATGTTTTCTGTCTTCCAGTTAAGCCATATGGAACCCCAAATCCCAGACAGAAATGGCTTGCAACTGGTCATGCAATCAGTGTATTTCTACTTTCCTACTATTAATAGTTGGAAAATAGGAAATTGACATTGATATATTGGGTCTGTATCTTTTTATCACAAATGTAGATTTGTGTAATCATATAATTAACAAACAGAAACTTTTTAAACTTTACTACTATTATTATCTAAAGTCTTGCTGTGAGAATTTGGGGGGTGATTTTATTTTGTGCCAAAAGCAACATATGGTGATGCCCCTACTGAGGCATACAAAAGAATCTAAGAAAAGCTCGTGGCCTATTTTTTTACCCTGCTTCCACTGAGTTTATATTGAAAAACTCTAAGAAGGACTCAAAGGGCACAGAAAACTTGTATTGTTATCCATAGCAGTAACATGTTGAGTTCATAGTCTTTGAAATGGAGAGCCAAATATATCATCAAAACAGTTTGGGGATATCTCCAAAAAGAATATACCAAATACCTCTTTTTAAAACACATTAAACCTGCCACCCTCTGTGGCTCACACCTGCCCAGTAGGTGACCACAAAGATCTCTCCCTCCACCACCTGCCCCCAGATTTCCAAAGACTGAAGGAGGGGATTTAGAAGCACTGCATGGAAGGAAGCTTGCTGTACCTTAGGAGAACCCAGCGAGAGCCATGGCGGCTGGTAGCTTATCTGTCTGCTCTGGATTACCCCTGCCAACTCTTTCCTGAAAAACCTGATGTGAGCATACACAAAACAGCCAGTCATTTCTCAAAAAGAGAATGGGCATGACCCTTTGCAGCTGGAAATTTCAAGAGGAGACAGTTATCCTTCCCAGTCCCAGAACATGAGTATTTGCACCCACTAAAGGAAGAAAAGCAGGCAGGCCAAGGAATCACCGAATAGAAGTGAATTACACAAAAGAAATAGGAATGGAATAATCAATATTCTTGTGCAGGAAGGGGACGTGGCATATTTCAGCTAACAAAGCACATTTCTTAAATTACCACCTACAGCTCCAAGATCAAAGGGAGACAGACGGGGGTTGAAAATGGTGATCTGTCTGATATGCAATTTGACTTTTTCTCTTACCCAATTTTCTAATTCTTTTATCTCAAGTTACTCACTTTTCCCTGAATGTATACGTCTATTTTTAAAACCCACTCTATTTATAATCTGTGGACATGCATATATGGAGTTGTATATATCAAGTCACAATCCACGGGAGCATGTTTTCCCCCAAGGAGGCACCACAAAGCATTTTCCAAATGACTAATGACATAAACTGACACTTTGCGACAATCGTTAGTTATAGGTATTATTTCCAAATACATGACAAATAGGTGCTTATGGAGTTCAAATACATTATCAAGTTATATTATGCAGGTAGCCATAGAAGCTAAATGCTTATGACAATGAAGCTATTTGAAAATGGCATGGAGTAGTAGAAACAAAAGTATACACAACATTACATTTTTATTGGGTAATTATTAAATATTTAAGATCAAATATCCTATTCAGTTAAGTCTTTTTCCAAGTTCAGGGTCATAAACCACTAACATTTGACAATGGCTGCTACTTTATCCTTCAGGATTTGATTTTGCCTATTTGAGCATCTGCATTCATTAAATTCATTTTCACAGTTGTCTTCAGGCATGTATAATCTCTTCTTTTGGGTTTTAAAACTTAGTTTTAATTTTTAAATCATTGCATTTTTGAAAGAATTAGTAAATCATTTATATCAAAATGAAATATTCCTGAATACAGTATTTAAATAAAATACTTTTTATATGATTCCTTTTTTTTAACCTAATAGGATATAACTGTGAAACATAAATGCATTATGCCTTTCAAACTCAGCAAACTATAAATTCCACATTTGGTTGTTTTTCTCCATTATTATTTTAATTATTGCTTTTTAAATCATTCCTTTTTCCAAAGTTCACCTTTTGTTCACTCAGGCGCTTTCCTTGTCCTAGTGGGTCTGGTCAGGGCCTGCTCACTGACTCCTGTCTCCTTCATCTTGTTTGCCTCCACCTTTTCTTTTTTGCTTGCAAACTATACTGCCTAGCTCAGTGCCTGGCACATGGAGGGTGCATGTTGCTCCCTGTTTACATCCATCGCCTATTATGAGCTTACATTCTCTTTTTATTTTTATTTTTTTACATTCTCTTTTTAGAACATTCAGTTCAGTTCAGTTCAGTTCAGTCGCTCAGTCATGTTCAACTCTGCAACCCCATGGACTGCAGCACACCAGGCTTCCCTGTCCATCACCAATTCCCGGAGGTTGCTCAAACTCATGTCCATCAAGTCAGTGTTGCCATCCAACAGTCTCATCCTCTGTTGTCCCCTTCTCCTCCCGCCTTCAATCTGTCCCAGCATCAGGGTCTTTTCAAATGAGTCAGTTCTTCGCATCAGGTGGCCAAAGTATTGAACTTTCAGCTTCAGCATCAGTCCTTCCAATGAATATTCAGAACTGATTTCCTTTAGGATGGACTGGTTGAATCTCCTTGAGGTCCGAGGGACTCTCAAGAGTCTTCTCCAACACCACAATTCAAAAGCATTAATTTTTTGTCACTCAACCTTCTTTATGGCCCAACTCTCACATCCATACATGACTACTGGAAAAACCATAACTTTGACTAATATGGGCCTTTGTCGGCAAAGTGATGTCTCTACTTTTTAAAATGCTGTCTAGGTTTGTCATAACTTTTCTTCCAAGGGGCAAGTATCTTCTTATTTCATGGCTGCAGTCACCATCTGCAGTGATTTTGGAGCCCAAGAAAATAAAGTAACTGTTTCCATTGTTTTCCCATCTATTTGCCATGAAGTGATGGGACCGGAGGCCATGATCTTAGTTTTTTTGAATGTTGTATAATGTACACATTGCACATCGCCAATAAGGCTGACCATCAACAGAGACCTGTGACCTAGTGTGGGTGAGACAAAATCAGGTAGAGACCTTATAGCCTTGTCTGCTGCCCTCTACTTGCATAAGTTTTAGACTTTTACACATCCGAGTTCAAGACACAGTACTAGGATTCTATAGTGATAAAATAAGAAAATATATAGTGGGCACTGTCTTCAGGGAACCTCTAGACCAGTGCGGGAGCAAATGGATACACAAATAATACAAAGTATTAAATCAGAGGGCAGAGGAAGAAAGCCAAGCAAAGAGGCATGGAGAAAGGAAGCAAACAAGGGAGGCAGCAAGGGAAGGATGGAGACCAAGGGAAGGATGGAGACGTTAAGTGAACTGAATTTAAACAACCAAGCTTGGGACTTCCCTGGCGGTCCAGTGGTTTAGACTTTACCTTCCAATGCAGGAGGCACAGGTTCAATCCTTGGTCAGGGAGCTATGATCCCACATGCCTCACAGCCAAAATGCCAAGACATAAAACAGAGGCAATATTGTAACAAATTCAATGAAGACTTTAAAAATGGTCCACACCAAAAAAATATTTTAAAAAATAAAATTAAGCTGCCTAGTTTTAGTAGTAGTTTAGTCGCTAAGTCGTGTCAGACTCCGGTAACCACATAGACTGTGTAGCCTGCCAGGATCCTCTGTCCTTGGGATTCTCCAGGCAAGAGTACTGGAGTGGGTTGCCATTCCCTTCTCCAGGGGATCTTCCCAACCCAGGGATTGAACCCAGGTCTCCTGCACTGCAGGCAGATTCTTTACAAATTGAGCCACCAGGGAAGCCCTTTAGAATTCTGGTGCCTTAGGCCTTTCAGGAACAGACCCACAGTAATAATCCCACATCAAGCAGGGTAAACAGGGCTCTAAATGATGCTCATAGCACTCTAAAAAAAGCAAAGCCCTTTTCCTCTCTATATAAAAGTGAGCACTTATTTTTAAAAACTCGACTTCAGAAGCAAAATGCAAACTTCGGTCATTCATATTTTTTCATCCAATAGCTCATCTAACATCTCTTTGACCCCTGTCAATTACAGGAGGAAATAAGCTAACAAATCAGCCTTTCCACCTCTCCTGGGCTTGCATTGCGTTAGAGAAAGAGTATTACATTGTGGATGAAGACTCCATGTTCTTAGAAGTGACCCTGACACGCAGAGGATCCCTTGAAGAAACATCCTTTATCAGTAAGTAACTTTGAGTTGCTTATTGGCCAAAGGTAACAGAAACATGAAACTAAGGCTTAAAACTAAGTATAAGAGAATATATTGGAAGAGAATCAGTAACAGATCTGGGGGAACCTCTAAAAAATTAATGTGTGAAATTATGCCATGGTTTTCACTCCATGTGAGTTACAGGTTTATATATGGCAATTTTTTCTTCTTCTATTTTCCCCCTTTCTCTTTCAAGTTGAAGGACTCTAGGAAAATTAAGACATTTCATAACCGTATACCACAATCCTCAAATCACTGTTTATTTCAAAATTCTTTTTAAGCATAGAATACATTATTATGCTCAATTCTAGCTATTTCTTTTAAAAAATTATTTATGGGTACATTACACATTATTGTGTTTAGTTGTACCTATTTCTTTTGATTATGTATAATTGTTTCCACCCTGCTATCAGGTTATAAATTCCTCCAATATGTGTACAGTGTGAAATTTTTCTGTGTTCTATAAAGATCTATGCCTCTTTGGGGTAAATGGATGTATAATGCCTACATAATACCTCCCATTATCATCACTAATAATCAGCAGTAATTGTGCTAAAGATGCATTACGTTTTTATACCATCTCTATCTGCCAGAAATTTCAGAGATCATTTTATCTTTTTCACAATCTGTTGTGAAGACAAATAGAAGACAATAAAATGCCTTCATTTTACAAGTGTGCGTTGTGAATTTCTGAGACCTTTGGGGTCTAATTAGAGTCCTGCCAAAACCACTGGAGAGAAGCCAAGAGGGAGACGGCTGGGAACAGGCAATCAAGGAAAGGCAAGCTTTTCCCAGATCTATTCTCCAGGCTCAGGGTGTCTGAGTTAGGACCGTTCTCCTAGGAGACAAGGTCAGCCAGAGAGCACCATGATGTCTGCATGGCCCCTGGTCTCAGTTACTTCCCAGAGGTTACTTCATCAACACACAGGGGAACTTTCTGCCAAGAACTTCAGCTGAAACACACATCCCTTCTCTTGTAGGGTTCTGTCTCCACAGTTCTTTATTTTGGGGATGTCTCATAGGCAAAGATTTGGGTTTTTATGTCAAGAGGAATCTTTATATCCTGTCTGACTCAGGGGGAAAAACTGTCCATCTTCCCAGAGTCATTTGAATATTTGTAGAGGAACTAAACTCCTCAGTTCAGTTCAGTTCAGTTGTTCAGTTGTGTCCGACTCTTTGTGACCCCATGAATCGCAGCACACCAGGCCTCCCTGTCCGTCACCAACACCCAGAGTTCACCCAAACCCATGTCCATCAAGTCAGTGATGCCATCCAACCATCTCATCCTCTGTCGTCCCCTTCTCCTCCTGCCCTCAATCTTTCCCAGCCTCAGGGTCTTTCCCAATGAGTCAACTCTTTGCATGAGGTCACCAAAATATTGGAGTTTCAGTTTCAGCATGAGTCCCTCCAATGAACACCCAGGACTGATCTCCCTTAGGATGGACTGGTTGGATCTCCTTGCAGTCCGAGGGACTCTCAAGAGTCTTCTCCAACACCACAGTTCAAAAGCATCAATTCTTTGATGCTCAGCTTTCTTCACTGTCCAACTTTCACTAAACTCTTCAGAGAGGTGCAAAGGTCTTCCTATCTGATTCAGCATCTCCTTATACACTATCTCCGTGCCCTGCTTCATTGCTTCTTCAGAGCACTAACCATCCCTGACAGGCATCTCAGGTCCAACTGTCCACTGTTTCCCTCAGCAGATTTCCAGCTCCAAAAGGGCAGGAACTACATCTTGGGTGATGGCCAACCCTCAAAACAGCCTGGGACATATGGTAGTCACCCAGTATTTGTTGCTATGCGAACTACAGTCAGCTCTTTTGTTCTCTAAAATGCCACTTAAAATGGCATCAGGGACTTCCCTGGTGCTCCAGTGGCTTAGATTTCACACTCCCAACGTAGGGGACCTGGGTTTGATGCCTGGTCAAGTAACTAGAGTCCACATGTATCTAAGACCTGATGCAGCCAAAAAAGTATGTAAATAAATATTAAAAAAACAAACAAACATGTCAAACCACATAAGAGAATCTATAAAATACCTTACTCAGGGCTCTAGGAAGCCCTCCTAATCCCCTCACCGTACCTGATGCTGGGGTTAGTAGTCTAAATGTTAGCAGAGTGCCAAAATCTGTTACTGAACACAGGGTCTGGCTGCTTACCACTCAAAAGTCAATAAAGAAGCCAGGTGGGTGAAAAGGAAGGTTCGCTTTCTTTTCGATGCCAGCAATAGAGGAGGTAGGAGGAGGTGCTGATGCCTGTCCGAAGGCCAACTGCCCCCTGACAATCTGGGGACAAGAGCTTTTATAGATAGAGGGAGGGAACAGCCCAGTCGGCTCTGATAGTCTTCTTGAAATTGGCCATCAGTGGTCTGACCAGCATCATCTTGATTGTTTTAGGTACAGTTAATCGTCAGTTCCAGAGTGGCTTTGTTCCCATTTCTTGAGGCCAGTTCTCAGAATTGTGGCAGCTTACGCCATGGCTACTGTCTGGTCATCTTGTAGTTAACTTCTTCCATCTGGCAGCATCTATAAGGCAGCTCCCAGGATATGGCTTAGAATATTATCTATAGCCCTTGAGAAGGAACTAAAGGTCCTTGACTTTGCATGGTCCCTGGCACACATGGAATACTCAGTAATGTTACCTTGCGTTATTCTTTCATGGTCATACATCAGATTGATATCACCTCTTTATCTCCCCCACAGACTTGCAAACCCCTCAGTGGTAGTGGTGGCCGGACCTGATTCAATGTTACATCCTTAGCACCTGGTAGCCAGTACCCACCAAAAATTAAGTAAGCAGCCACCTGTCCACACAATTTATATAGCAGTGCTCACTAGCTCTGTTTAAACTCTGGCTGGACACTGAAGAAAACAGTATGGAAGTTTCTCAGGAAGCTAAAAATACAGCTATCATATGACCTAGCAATTCCACTTTTGAGTATGTACCTAGAAAAAACAAAAACTCTAATTCAAAAAGATACATGCACCCCAATGTTCTTAGCAGCATTATTTACAATTGCCAGTCATGGAAACAAGCAAAGTGTCCATCAAAAGATGAATGGATAAAGATGTGTTGTGTGTACATATGTGTGTGTGTGTATAGATATATATAAAGGAGATCAGTCCTGGGTGTTCATTGGAAGGACTGATGCTGAAGCTGAAACTCCAATACTTTGGCCGCCTGATTCTAAGAGTTGACTCATTTGAAAAGACGCTGATGCTGGGAGGGATTGGGGGCAGGAGGAGAAGGGGACAACAGAGGATGAGATGGCTGGATGGCATCACCGACTCAATGGACATGAGTTTGAGTAAACTCCAGGAGTTTGTGATGGACAGGGAGGCCTGGCGTGCTGCGATTCATGGGGTCGCAAAGAGTTGGACACGACTGAGTTACTGAACTGAACTGATATATATATAGACACTATATATATAGACTAGCTAGTGAATATAACAAAAGAGAAACCATTCAGATACAGAGAACAAATTAGTAGGTTATCTGTAGGGGTTGGAGCAGTATAGGGATAGAGGAGTAAGAGATATAAACTATTACATGTAAAATAGCTAAAAGGTTATACTGTACAACATGGGGAATATAGCAAATATTTCATAACAACTATAAATGGAGAATTACCTTTAAAAATTGTGACTATTTTGTACATGTACCTCACTGTACATCTGTAACCTATATAATATTGTACAACAACTGTCCTCCAATTTTTAAAAATGAGTAAAATAAAGTATAGCTGAGGATACACCCCTCTTCCATATCTTCTTCACCTCAACATGGGACCAAAGGAGGCGCTTCAAAACTGGACATCCATTCTCAGTTACCAAACCAGGATTAGTGCAGACTTTCTTCAACACTTTTGAAAAGTCATCACCAGCTCTTCTATCCTGGAAATTATTTTCACACATTAGAGCTTTGGGTATCTTTTACATGAGATCAGATTCTCTGAGAATGAGACAGAGTGAATGGCAAAGGGGTTATGAGGCTCATTTTATGTAAAGCTTTTCTCATGATAACTGGTGTCAGGTCATGATATCTGATTTCACACATCCAAACAACTGCAGAATCTAAACCTTATAATGAGGTCTGAAGTGATGAGACATGGGTGTTTGTGCTCCACTGGGCATTCACTGGGGTGTCAAATCAAAGCTAAATGATACTAGAATACTTCTTGAACATTCTGTGGAGAGGGGAGGATCAATTCAGGCTTGAGGGGCTACCACCTGCCACCCTTGTATCTCACACTGAGTATTTTTCTTGATTTTTAAAAAACTACTTATTTTTGGCTGTGTTGGGTCTTCATTGCTGCTCAGGCCTTTCTTTAGCTGTGGCGAGGGAGGGCTACTTTCTAGCTGCTGTATGCCAGCTTCTCATTGCGGGGAGCAGCTTCTCTTTTTGTGGGGCACAGGCTCAAGGGTGCTGGGCTTCTGTAGATACAGCACATGGCCTCAGTATTTGGGTTTGCTAGGCTCTAGACCACAGGCTCAATAGTTGTGGTGTACTAACTACCCTGGCTGCTCTGCGTCATGGGGCATCTTCCCGGACCAGGGATCGAACCCACGTCTCCTGCATCCGCACGCAGATTCTTTACCACTGAGCCACCAGGGAAGCCCCTTGATTTTTTTTTAATGTATTTATTTATTTTTGGCTGCCTTGTGCCGCATGTTGGATCTTAATTCCCTAAACAAGGATAGAACCCATGTTCCCTGCATTGAAAGGTGGAGTCTTAACCACTCACAGTGGTCATTTTAACACTACTGTGTTGTTGTTCATTTGCTTCAGTAATTTGTTAGTTCCTATTTCCTAACACTGCTGAAATCTATTCCCAGCTCTCCATCTCCACCAACGGTGCCCTAATTGTCTGGAAAATTACTAACAATTTTCTCACCATCAAAAATCAGTAAGCACACAACACTGTAAAGTAACTATGCTTCAATTTTTTAAATGGTTAAAAAAATCACACATAGGGGAAATCCTTGGCAGTCTAGTGAGTGTGATAGGGGCTCTGCTCTTCCTCTGCAGGGACAGGAGTTCGATCCCTGGTCAGGGAACTAAGATCCCAAATAAATAAATAAGTAAAAATAAAGTTTTTCTTTAAAAAAATATGACTACAAAGGTTTTTTTTTTTAAATCACACACAAAAGAAACACATCAGTAGATTAAGACAAAAAAATCAGTAAATGCATGAAAAATTAAGCCACCATGACTAAATGTCTGTCTGAGAAAATAACCTATAGTTTTCCTCCCAGAAGGGCTTCCCAAGTGGCTCAGTGGTAAAGAATTTGCCTGCAATGCAGGAGATGTGCATTCAATCCCTGGGTCAGAAGATCCCCTACAGAAGGAAATGGCAACCCACTCCAGTATTCTTGCCTGGGAAATCCCATGGACTGAGGTGTCTGGCGGGATATGGTCCATGGAGTCACAGTTAGACTTGACTTAGAGACTAAACAATAAATACTCTCAGGGATTGCAGAAATGATCGGATACAAAATATTAACTCGAAAATGCCCAGCACTGTTGTAGTCACCAGGAGTCCTCCAGTGAAACAAACAGCCCAAGGTCTCTACCTCCATGGGGTTCACATTCTAGAGTCCAGATGTTGTAGCCACGCGTTCCGGGAAACAACTCACTCAGAAGGACAATGCAGATAGTGGAGTGCAGTTAATTACACCGGTGGGCCCAAGGCAGAGTCTCCTCTTAGCCAAGGACCCCGACCGACTTTTGTGAAAACCTTATATACCTTAAGTGTACTGCTCAAGCCCACATCCCCAGATTCCTTAAACCTAGCCTGGAAAGAGTTAAAGGGAGACACAGTCAGGTTATAGCCGTGATTCACAATCAGAAGGGTCAGCTGGTTATGCATTGTAGCCTACACCCTGAAGATTACAAAGCTGACTGACTGCACAGGGGGTTATTACATTCTTTTTGGCAACGGGAAACCTGGGTATGGAATCTGGTGTTTATCAGTCTGGGAGGCCAGTTCGGCTGTACGTATGTTATCCCCATGGCTACCAGGCACATAGTCCAAAGCTCACTGAAAGGGCAAGATCGAGTTTCCTTCTCTTTCAAGATGGAGTGAGCTGAGCCTGTTCCTCTCCTCGCTCACAGAGACTCTGAGCTTTCTGGAGCTGGGGCATTTTCATACTCATTTCTAAATCCCAAGCACCCAGCAGAGTGTAGCACATCAGATGCTCTCAGTAGACATTTGATAAAATAAGGAAGTGAATGCCTGTTCCCTTTTTCTGTCACTCCTCTTTTTGTCTCCCCCTCTGCTTAGACACACTCTCTTAGCCAAAAGTAGTTTATAACTCTAATTCGAAAAGATACAGGTATCCCAGTGTTCCTAGCAGCACCATTTACAATAGCCAAGATGTGGAAACATCCCAAGTGCCTATCAAAAGACAATTGGATTAAGAGGATGTAGTACATATGTATATATATGTGAGTACATGTATATACAATATTACTCAGCCACTAAAAAAGAATGAAACAATGCCATTTTCAGCCACGTGAATGAACCTAGAGAATATTGTACTTGGTTGAGTAAATCAGACAGAGAAAGACAAATACTGTGTTATATCATTTATGTATAGAATCTAAAAAATAATGAAATATATATATAAATAGTAAATACTAAATCTAAAAAATAATGAAACTATATATAAAATAGAAGCAGGCTCACAGACACAGAAAGTAACTTTATAGTTAGCAAAGGAGGAAGGGAATGAGGAGGGATAAGTTAGGAGTATGGGGTTAACAAACAACTATACATAAACTAGATTAGCAACAAGGAGTTACTGTATATCACAGGAAACTATATTCCATATCTCATGATAACATATAATCAGAAATAATCTGAAATATATATATATATAACTGAACCATTTTGCTATACATGGGAAACTAACACAATATTGTAAATCAACTATATTTCAATCCAAGAAAATCACAAAAATGGTAGCTTCTGGTGGCTTTGTGGTTAGGATTCCAGACTTTCACTGCTGTGACCTGGGTTCGGTCCCTGGTTAGAGATCTGGGATTTCACATGCCACACAGCCAAAATATATATTTAGCTTATAAGTGTTTGCTGAGAATATTAAAAGAAGCAATTTCTGTGCTGTTAGCATTTCATCAACAGTAGAACCCACTGTGAAAACCTCCCTTCAGTTACTTGGCTTTATATTCATAGTTTCCTGATTTTTGTTCAGGCATTGTAACAAAAGATGAAACTGCAAAAAAAGATAAAGATTTTAAAGGAAAGGCCCAGAAAGAAGTCCAGTTCAATCCCGGACAGACTACAGCCACGTGGAAAGTGAGAATTCTATCAGACAATGAATACGAGGCTTCAGAGACCTTCCAGATCATTCTGACAAACCCTGTCAGGGCTGTACTGGAGTTTCCAGAAATGGCAATTGTTGAAATTGTGGACCCTGAAGACGGTATGTGATTCCTATTGGTACAATCTATTAATGGGTTCTTGGGTTCATTTCAGGTATTTGTATCTCCACCAAGCTCCATAAGCCACTGGACACATTCATATCACTTAGGATTTCAAATTAAGTAAAGCACCTCAACGCAGTCATTTTTCTTTGTTTTTAGGATCTTTGAATAGGGATGTAGGAGAGTGAAACAGACAAGACTTTGCCAAGCTTACTCTAGCAAATGCCCAATCCTCCCTCCCAGTATCTGCACACTCAGTATGGCAGAGCTTTGACCCCAGATGGCTAAGCATCAGGGCTTGCTCCATCTTCTCACAATTTTCTGGGAGCTCCCCACCAGATCAGGTGGGGACCTCACATATCCCTCACCCTAGATGCGGCTGCTGGGAACCAGCCAACTGATTCACTTTAGCATGCGCTCCACAAAGTTCTGTTATAGCTCTGCATAACACTCATGAATTCATCAGTTCATTATCGGTTCATTCATTCAGCAAATATCTCCCCAGAGAAATTAAAAAAGAAAAGTAATTAGCCAGTGATTGTGACTTTTTTTCCTGCTCCTTTTTGTGAAAGTAGAAGAATAGGTCCTAAAAGAGGATTTCAGTATTCACATCTGAATGTTAGATGTATCGATTATCATGAGAACTGAAAGAATTTGCATACCCCCCCAGAAGTGGGTGACTTAACTATCAGAAAGGAAGTCTTAGTTAAATGCCATAAGAATCGTTGAAGAATCCCCTGTATCAGCATGTCCCAAACTGCAGAGCAGAAAATATAATACAATTTATACAGTATGGTCAGTAAACTTTCCATGGACCAAAGAAGTCTAGGAAACTTTTCAAATATCTCCTTTGAAGCATCATAATTCACACTAGGTTATTAGATTCCTGAGAAAACTCTTCTACAAAGAAACCTGTTTAAACTAAGGCAACATTGTAAATCAATTATATCTCAATTTAAAAAAAAAAAGAAATCTGTTTGACTTTGTTTAACCAGTTTTCTCAAATTAGAATATAGATTTTTTTTTAATTTGTTGTACCCAAAGAATATCTTTTAAAATCTTTAAGTTCTAGTTTTCTTGAAACACAATTTGAGAAACACTGTTTTTCACATGCTTGGCACTCCAGTAGACAAAAATAGAAATCACGGCCCTCACCACCCAATGAAGGTATTTCATGAGTTTTATTGATAACAATGCTTAAACACATTAATCAATTAAGAAAGCTGCGTGTGAGGGAACATGGCAAAAACAGTGTTCTGAGCTAAGAAACTGGAAAGATCACCATCATTTCAAACTATTAAGCTTTTTGTAGTAGGCAGGATTCCAGCTGAATCTTGAAGAATAAAAAGGGATTTGGATTCATAGATGGATAAGAGCAGCTTTTCACAATGGGAAAATAGAGAACGCGGCTGGATAACTGAGTCCCAACGTATCGGTTTTTTTCACTTAACATTAATAACATTACTTTTAGCTTCTTCCATGGTGACAATCTTTTGAATCAAGAGATGTCCAGACAGTAGAATACCACAGGGGGGTAAAATGGCAGAATGAAAATGATCACCGGTCTTTTCCCTCTGTAATCAGGACCAGTGTTTTCTAAAAACTGATACCAGCGTCTGTTGAGATCATTTTAGGCAGGAAAATAAAGGAGAAAAAAAGTAACATATGATAACTAGATAATTCAACATTGAATTCTGGGTAAACTTGTAGTGAAGCAAAATGAAAGTCACTCAGTCCTATCTGACTCTTTGCAACCCCAGGACTATACAGTGCATGGAATTCTCCAGGCCAGAATACTCGAGTGGGTAGCCTTTCCCTTCTCCAAGGGGTCTTCCCAACCCAGGGACTGAACTCAGGTCTCCCGCATTGCAGGCAGATTCTTTACCAACTGAGCCACAGGGAAGCCCAAACTCAGTTCCAAAAGAAGAACAGATGGTGTACTACAGTATTTTTCCTTCATGCTTCCATTGTCAAGAGGAAGAATTTGTGTATGTGCATATGGTGCAGTGGTAAAGAATCTGCCTGCCAAGAGACGCAGGTTCTATCCCTGAGTCAGGAAGATCCCCTGGAGGAGGTCATGGCAACCCTCTCCAGTATTCTTGCCTGGAGAATCCTATGGACAGAGGAGCCTCGGGTCGCTAAGAGTCAGAGATGACTGAGCAGACTGGGCACTGTTTGTGTATATGTATATATATAATATAAATAAATATATGTATATATACAGAGGAGATATTTCAGTCTATTAAATGTGGTTTGACTCAGAAAGTCACTTCAGTTCGCCACTTGATTCTATGAGTAGAAACAATCCACTTCAAATTTTTATTTTTTTTAAAAAAACAAACACAGGTATTTTAACTATGCATTGCATTCTTAATGTAAAGCCTTGGAAAACATTGAAAAACCCCAAGAAAAATAGTATGCATCAAGAAATGACCAGTATTCATACTCATATTGCAGCAACTGTTCTAATGATGCCTATGTGTATGTTTTTACATCCCAAACTGAATGACAGAGAACAGTAATGTAACAGGTGTTCACACACACACATCCAGCTCAGAAAATTTCAATGGGAATATTATCTTAAGAATTAAGAGCAGAATGAGTAGCTTATTTTTCTCAGCCCTGTGTCTTACCCATGGTGTCTGCTTGATAAGTGTTGAATCAAATGTTTGTTGAATAAAGCAGAAAACATTTCTTTATACTCATGAATAGATGACCTGATTGTTCAAAAGCACTTAAAAAAATAAACATTAAAAGTAAAACACGGAAATCTGTGATCTTTATTTAGAAAACCTAAAATGTGACCTCCAAAAAAGAAACCAAATTGCTGATATTCCCTCCCATTTCAGTGCTCAATAACCCTTTTAACATTTCAAAGGGAACTTCCTAAACTTAATTTCACTACCTCTCCAGCTCCACTTAATGACAGATATTTCCTATTCTTACTATATTCCATAGAGTTGGAATATATAGAGGTCAAGATCATGTACATTTCCACTCAGGTTGAAATATCACCAATATCACCAGTCAAACTTAAGTCTTGCTAAAAAGCTATCTATCCTCTTTTCTAGAATCAACAGTTTATATTCCAGAGGCAGAATACAAAATAGAGGAGGATGCTGGGGAGCTTTTGATTCCTGTAAGACGGTCTGGAGACATAAGCCAGGAACTCACGGTCATTTGCGCTACACATCAAGGTATGAGACTTTGCTGGTACTGATATCCAGGAATAGGGTCCCGGCGGTGATGCTGGGGGTGGCTGGGTGGTGAGTCAGATGCTGGGGAGGACAGGGAAGCCTGGGCCATTCACGGTGACTCCCATGCAAGCCCGTGAAGGTATCCTAAGATACCTGGTCTCCGAGATCAGGGATAAAATCGTATTCAAAATCAGAATTACATTACATTACCATAGGTGAGATAGATAGCCAGTGGAAGTGAGATGTAGGATGCAGGGCACCCAAAGCAGGTGCTCTGTGACAACCTGGAGGGATTGGGTGAAGAGGGAGATGGGAAGGGAGGGATTCAGGATGTGGGGGACACATGTGTACCTATGGTCAATCCATATTGATGTATGGCAAAAACCATCACAATATTGCAAAGCAAAATAATTTAAAATATAAGCACCTCTGTTGTGAGATTTCCATGGTGGTCTAGTCATTAAGACTCTGAGCTTGTAATGCCAGGGATGCAGGTTCGATTCCTGGTCAGGAAACTATTAATAAGATCCCACGTGCTGTAGAGCAACTAAGCCCATGGGCCACAAGTATAGAAGCCCGCTTATCACAGCAAAGACCCAGTGCAGCCAGTAATAATAACAGTAATAAAAAAAACTTCAATTGTGACTACCCACAAAATTTTGTGAGGGTCAAATGAGACATTTTATGTAAACTAGTTTATATATGCTGGTGGAAAATATAATAAGGATTCTTGTTTTTAATAGTCATGTTTGCATCTTGGAAA
Organism: Cervus canadensis; assembly: GCF_019320065.1. Classification (NCBI taxonomy): domain Eukaryota; kingdom Metazoa; phylum Chordata; class Mammalia; order Artiodactyla; family Cervidae; genus Cervus; species Cervus canadensis. The sequence continues at coordinate 72,993,466 of NC_057386.1, forward strand.
CAATGTGAAATAGCCTCTATATACTCATTCTCTTTCTTCTCCTCCCTCCAGCCCCCCAACAACTAAAAATGCCCCCCAATTATAGGCCACAACGCCCTGTTCTTTCTGACCTCACCACTACTGTACAGTCAAAATTTAGCTATTCTGTGTCCACTCCCTAAAGGTCATGTTTTCTAGCTCATTAGAATTATGTGATGGGCAAAAATGATGGAACCACATGCAAATTCTGTAAAAGTTAGCTACACTTTCCTGTACTCATTTCACTTCTGACACCAGATGTGTGCAGGTTTTTCCCACACCAAGTAATTCTCCAGTTTATGCAGACTCCAAGTGAGTATCTTAAAATTCTATTCAATTCTGACACTATCTCCCCAGAGACAAGAGAGAACCCACAGTTTAAAGACTCAGTCCCACAAGACTGCTCCCACTTCAGATGCCAAAAGCAAGTCCAAGTTCTCACCTGTGTTCTAATTGATGGGGTATAAATTGGAGGTTCCCACCACCTCTTCTTTGGGTCCAGTGATTTTCTAGAACAGCTAACATAACCTGGGAAAACAGATCACTTATTAGATTACAGGTTTATAGAAAGGTTGGGCTTCCCTGGTGGCTCAGACGGTAAAGAATCTGCCGACAGTTCAGGAGACCTGGGTTCGGTTCCTGGGTCAGGAAGATCCCCTGGAGAAGGGAATGGCTATCCACTCCAGTATTCTTGCCTGGAGAATCCCATGAACAGAGGAGCCTCAGTATTGGCAGAAGGAAGAGATACATAAGGTGGGTGGAAGGGACACAGAACTTTCATGCCCTCTGAGTAAGTCACCCTCCCAGCAACCTAGAAGCTCTCTGAACTCGTTCACTAGGACTATTTTATGGAGGCTTCGTTACTTAGGCACGGTTGGTGATTAACTCAACCTCCAGCCCTTCCTCTCCCTGGAGGTCAGGGAGCGGGACTGAAAGCTACAATGATCACCTGGTTGGTTTCCCTGGCAACCAGTCCCCATCCAGTGGCTCCCTGAGAGCGCCAGCTACCAGTCATTTCATTGTTTTCAGTCGCTAAGTCGTGACTCTTTTGCCACTCCATGGACTGTAGCCTGCTAGGCTCCTCTGTCCACGGGATTTCCTAGGCCAGAATACGCTGGAGCGAGTTGCTATTTCCTTCTCCAGGGGATCTTCCTGACCCAGGGACTGAACCAATGTCTCCTTCATTGGCAGGCAGATTCTTTACTCCTAAGCCACAAGGTAAGCCCATCATTTCATTAGAATACAAAAGGTACCTGGCTTCAAAGACTTATGAACTGTGTGTCAGGAAATGGGGACAAAAACCAAAACTTTATTACATCACAGGCTAATTTATTCAGAGTTCACTATAGCAAGAGGGTCAAACACCATCATTGCACTTGGCAGAGACTCAAAGACAGGCATCACTTCAGGCAAATAGACTGGGAAAAGTAGAAACAGTGACAGATTTCATTTTCTTGAATTTCAAAATCAATGCGGACAGTGACCATAGCCATCAAATTAAAAGACACTTGTTCCTTGCAAGAAAAGCTATGACAAGCCTAGACAATGTATTAAAAAGCAGAGACATCACTTTGCCAACAAAGTCCATATAAGTGAAAGCTACAGTTTTTCCAGTAGTCATGCACGGATGTGAGTTGGACCATAAAGAAGACTGAGTGCTGAAGAACTGATGCTTTTGAATTGTGGTGCTAGAGAAGACTCTTGATAATCTCCTGGACAGCAAGGAGATCAAATCAGAGAATCCTAAAGGAAATCAACTCTGAATATTCATTGGAAGGACTGATGCTGAAGCTGAAGCTCAAATACTTTGACCACCTATTGGGAAGAGCTGACTCATTGGAAAAGATCCTAATGCTGGGAAAGACTGAGGGCAGGAGGAGAAGCGGGTGACAGAGGATGAGATGGTGGGATGGAATCACCGACTCAATGGACATGAGTTTGAACAAGTTCCGGGAGATGGTGAAGGACAGAGGAGTCTTAGTGGCTGAATGACAATAATGACAAAGGTAGGCAGAGGAGTGGGAAGCTTCGTAGTGAAGAAAGGGTATGCCCTGATTAGATGCTGTCATCGTGGGTAAACTGGAGGCAGCCTGTGGATGGACAGGGGAGCACATTTGGCTTTCTCTGGTTGCTCCCAAATTGGAAGCCAGGCGTGAATCAGGAAAGCTGGGGTTATTGATTAGGTTCTGACAACTCGGGGCAGATGATTAATAGAGGCTGTGGTTTGACGTCCTATGCTAGCTGCTGCAGATTGTGTGTCAGAGTTCTATTTTTATACATGATCCGACCTTCCATGTGTCCATTCTGCCAGAATCTATGCTTACGCTTGCTAAACATTTGACAACACACAGCATAGCCACAGCAATAAACAATTATCTATCTAAAATACAGGGACTTCCTGGTAGCTCATACTGTAAAGAATCCGCCTGCAATGCAGGAGACCCGGGTTCAATCCCTGGGTTGGGAAGACCCCCTGGAGAAGGGAAAGGCTACCCACTCCAGTATTCTGGCCTGGAGAATCCCATGGACAGAGGAGCCTGATGGGCTACAGTCCATGGGGTCACAAAGAGTCAGACACAACTGAGAAACTAACACGACTACTGTCTAAAATATCAGTAGTGCCCAAGTTGAGCAGAGAAATAGGAATAAATTCTCCTCTGCCCCAGGGGGCAGGGGATTTGGCAGTAAGTCAGGAATTTATTTTGAAATATCAGCTATTACTGAAAGAGTGAGGTAGGGTCCAGCTGCTTGCCACTCAAAAGCCACGAGACAAGTCAGGTTGGTAGAAAAGAAAGTTTGCTTTATTTCAGACGCCGGCAACTGGGGTGGGTGGATGGCAGGCATCTGTCCAAAGGCCTACTCTCCCCCCAACTGGCATCCAGAGTGGCAAGAGCTTTTATAGACAGAGGGAGGGGGCTACCTGCAGAAATAGCACAGTTAGCTCTGACAGTCATCTTCAAATTGGTTGTCGGTGGTCTGACCAGCATCATCTTGATTGTTTGAGGCACAGTTAATCTTCAGTTACAGGATCTGTTTGTTCCCATTACTTTGAGGCCAGTTCTCAGAATTGTGGCAGCTTATGCCGTGGGTATGGTCTGGTCATCATGTATTAGCTTCTTCACCCTGGTGTTCTAATATGCATAAGACCATTGATAGGATATGGCTCAAAGTATTATCTATAGCCCTTGAGAAAGAACCAAAGGTCCCTGACTTTGCTTCATGACTACATTATTCTTATTTTGTCTCCTTTGACTGTTTTCCTTTGTTTCTGCATTTTTCACTTCTCTGATTAAATTTATTATTTTTGACTAAAGGTTTTCACAGACAAAAAGCAGGTAAAGGACACAGTGGGGAGGTAAGGACCATAGGGTCCTGCACTGTTTCATGACTACTACCTTATTACATAGGACATAACCAAATACAAGGACAAGGACAAGATCTTCAGGATCTTCATGTTTGTGTTTGGCTATGTTTAGAGGGGTAACCCTATAGTCTGCTCCCCTCACAAATGCACCAGATATGCCAACTACCTGTAACTTCAGCAACTCAAGTTTTGCTGCTGTTGTTCAGTTGCTAAGTTGTGTCCAACTCTCTGCAACCCCATGGACTGCAGTGTGCCAGGCTTCCCTGTCCTTCACTATCTCCCAGAGTTTGCTCAAATGCATGTCCATTGAGTCAGTGATGCCATCCAAGCATCTCATCCTCTGCCACCGATTTTCCTCTTGTCCTCAATCTTTCCCAGCATCCAGAGTCTTTTTCAATGAGTTGGCTCTTCACATCAGGTGGCTAAAGTATTGAAGCTTTAGCATCAGTCCTTCCAATGAATATACAGGGTTGCTTTATTTTAGGATTTACTGGTTTGATCTCCTTGCTATCCAAGGGACTCTCAAGAGTCTTCTCTAGCACCACAGTTCAAAAGCATCAATTCTTTGGTGCTCAGCTTTTTTTATGGTTCAACTCTCACGTCCATACATGACTACTGGAAAACCCATAGCTTGACTGTACGGATCTTTATTGGCCAAGTAATGTCTCTACTTTTTAATATGCTGTTTAGGTTTGTCATAGCTTTCCTTGCAAAAAGCAAGTGTCTTTTAATTTTATGGCTGCAATCACAATCCATAGTGATTTTGGAGCCCAAGAAAATGAAATCTGTCACTGTTACCATTGTTTCCCCATCTATTTGCCCCTATGAATTGATGGGATTGGATGCCAGGATCTTAGTTTTCTTAAGCTGAGTTTTTAGGCAGCTTTTACATTCTTCTCTTTCACCCTTATCAAGAGACTCTTTAGTTCTTCTTCACTTTCTGCCATTAAAGTGTTATCATCTGCATATCTGAGATTGTTGATAAATCTCCCAGCAGTCTTGATTCCAGCTTGTGAATCATGCAGCCTGGCATTTCTCATGATGTACTCTGCACAGAAGTTAAAAAAACAGGTTGACACTATACAGCCTTGTCATACTACTTTCCCAATTTGGAACCAGTCAATTGTTCCATGTCCTGTTCTAACTGTTCTTTCTTGGCCTCCATACAGGTTTCTCAAGAGATAGTAAGGTGGTCTGGTACTCCTATCTCTGTAAGAATTTTCCAGTTTGTTGTGATCCACACTGTCAAAGCTTTAGTGTAATCAATGAAGCAGAAGTAGGTGTTTTTCTGCAACTCCCTTGCTTTCCCCATGATCCAACGAATGCTGGCAATTTCATCTCTGGTTCCTCTGCCTCTTTGAAACCCAGCTTGTACATCTGGAAGTTCTCAGTTATGCACTGTTAAAGCCTATCCTGAAGAATTTTGAGCATAACCTTGCTAGCATGTGAAATGAGTGCAATTGTGCAGTAGTTTGAACATTGCTTGGCATGTTCCTTGGCATTCCTTTGAGACTTGAATGAAAACTGACCTTTTCCAGTCCTGTAGCTACTGCTGAGTTTTCCAAATTTGCTGATGTATTGAATGCAGCACTTTAACAGCATCATCGTTTAGGATTTTAAATAGCTCAGCTGGAATTCCATTACTTCCACTAGCTTTGTTTGTAGTAATGCTTCCTAAGGCCCACTTGACTTCACACTCCAGGATGACTCAACTTTTTCCCTGATATTACCCCATGTGGGAAAGGCAGCAAGAAAAACAAGGTGAGGTAGTCCTTGAGGACTTCTTGGCTAGTTGATCCTCAGAAGGATGTGCCAGCCCTCTCTCCCAAGTCCACACAGAGCTTCAGTCGGAGTCTTTGCAGAGGAACAAGAGCCTGGGTCTTTGGGACAGTGGCTGCAGGTGGGCGGAGCCGCTGATGGAGGAAGAGCCCTCATCCTCTGCTCAGGATTCCCGCTGGGCTACTTCCGGTACCAGTGGCATATTTTGAGTCCACAAGCAGAGTGTCTGGAGGACAATGATTCTATGCATGGGAGAAATAAAGTGATAAACAATCCAATTTGGAAGATTGTATATAATTGCTAAAATGGGAGAGGCCACCCCTCTGCCTCTGGAAAGAGCTACCCTGTGGGATGACAAGCAGAGGAAATAGAGAGCTCAGAGGGCCTGACAGTGTGATATGGAGATGTCTCCACCTCAAGTGGGAAAAGTTACACACAAGCTCACCTCCCTGCAAGGGCATTAGGTTCAAAAGAGCTGGTGTTCCCAGAAAACTCCCTGCATAGCTGACACATAACTCAGACCGCTTGGCACCGGAGCTTTACCCTTTGACTCCTCACACTAAGGACTGTTCTCATGCTTGCAGCAAGAAGTTCAAAGAGAGACAGTATAACAGAGCCAGGGTCCTCACCTAGAGTGTGAAATCAGGACATGCATAGTCGCATCCTGATTCTTCTACCCCTCTGTGAGATTATAAGACAGCAAGACTTGTACAGTTTGCATGCACATTCAAGTAGCATTGTGGTAGTCATCGTCACCTACTCTCCATAGATACTTAAGTATCTCAATACATAAAAGTTTAATTTGGCGATTTAAACCTTTCTGAAAGTCTTGCTAAAATAAATCCTTACCAATTACTTATTTTCATGACTAAAATAAGCATGAGCTGATGTATAAACAGTTGAATGGAAAACAGACTTATTCTTTGTACATTAATAATAATTTACAGATGCTAAACATGTATTATACTTACAAGAGGTGAAAGAAGTAACTAGTTTTATGCTGTGATTTCATGGGAACCTCAAGGTCCCAAAATGTTGTCAGTGTTCTCAGACAATGATGTAGAGGTATTGTTAAAAAAAAAAAAAAAATCTGTTTGGGAGAGGAAAAGAGCTAGAGGAATAAATTCCCCCTCATTGGCTATGTTGGAAAAGGACATGCAAATTAGACACTTCTTAGCCCTGTCTTATTCTCAAGATAAATGTCATCTGTCTGTTTCTTCTCATTAGTCACTTTCTCATTAGGAGATTGCTCTTATTGGAAAGACAGCCAGTGAAGAGCAAACCACAGGATGTAAAACCGAGAGAACAGGAACAGTGTTGAATCATCCTGTGGTTTTGGTCAGCCCCAAGGCAAACATGCTGAGGCTTTTAGATAATCAGCTTTATCCAGCGGGAAGGGGTGGTGTGGTCAGCCACAGTCTTGTGTCACCCCACTTCTCTGATGTTGGCTGTGTCTCTGGGTAAAGTTAAGGAGGAAGTGAACAGCAGTTTCCAAGCACATTCAGCAAAAGACTTTCTGTTTTCTTTCCTTTAAAAAAAATCTGTTTATTTATTTAGTCATAGTTGTGTATGTTAAGTTATAGAAGTTATACCTTGCACCTCAGAGGAGTTCTTTGGATGATTTAAAAGCTCCTTGACTCTAGGTCTACTGAGGGTAAATGCTCTTGGATATCAAAACATGTCTTTATTTCAACCTCATTCTTGAAACTCTAGATTGACAGTTACTATCTCAAACCACTTTGAAGTTATTATTCCATTGTCTTCCAGCTTCCACTGTCTTGTCAAGAAGTCTGCTTTTAGTCTAAAAGTCATCCTTGTAATGAATTGTCTTTTTTATGCATTTAAGATATTTCTCACATGATTTGATCTGAATCTATGAAAGATCTGGGGGCTTTCCTTGAGAAAGTTTTTCTCCAAGGAGGATTTGCATTGCTTCATCTGGCATCTGAGAACAATGCTGACCCAGAAACACTCCTGCTCCCCTGCATCCCGGACCAGATCCCAGAGTTTCAGGCTCAGCTCCCTGATGGGCCACAGCACAATCTCCCTTCAGTGTCAACTCTGAATTCCAGCTAGAGTGGGGTTTGCTTCTCTAGCTATAGAGGGGTTAGGGCTCTGTGGTTTTAGGGTATTGTTTTTGTTTTGTTTTGCCCCCTTGATAATTTCTCTTACTTCCTATGAGCACAGAAAAGGTGGAATAATTAGTTCTTCTAGATATTTTGTAGTGGAAGAGCATCTCAGCATACCTAGCCAAGCCAAATTGCTGGGAACAGAAGTCTCAAAGACTCCTCCAGACAGACAGTCCCATGCTGCTCCAACCCTGTCCCCTGTCTCCCCCAAGTCATGGACTTTTCTAGACATGAAATGAACTGTGCCGGGGGCTTCTAACACTGTCTGATTTAATCAGGAATTAGATGCTGTGCTTTAAAAGAAAGGTGATTTCTTGTCTCACTGCTCTATTAAAAATACATATTAAAGGAATTTTGTGTGCTTAAAAGAATGTATAATGTATAATCAAGATTGTATAATCAAGTAATATAGTAAGACAAAGTGGGGAAGTTAAAAAATACTCTAATCAAAAGATGAAGCTTTGACTCCTGGACAAGACACTGGGGTGTTCTCTGCCTCAGTTTCTTCACTGATAAAATACCCTGCATGCTTAGTCGCTCAGTCATGTCCAACTCTTTAGGACCCTTCAGACTGTAGCCCACCAGGCTTCCCTGTCCGTGAGATTCTCCAGGCAAGAATACTGGAGTGGGTTGCCATTTCCTCCTCCAGGGGATCTTCCTGACCCAGGGACCGAACCCGTGTCTCCTGCATGTCCTGCATTGGCAGGTGGATTCTTTACCAACAGCGCCACCTGAGAAGCTTCCCTCACAGCTTGAGACCCAGCTGCTAACGTGTCTTTATGAAAACAGCCTGGAAATGACACAGCAGCCCTCCTTGGAGACTCTGTTAAATAAGGGATTTGTCCAGATCATAACCAGAGACCTCAGTTTATATCTCAAGTTACATTTGATATTTTGGGAACAAAACTTTCTCCTCTAGCTCTTGGGGATTCTTAACTTGCTATCCATAAAATAGAGCCTTTTTTATAACTAAAATAAATACCAGTATTCCATGTTCTTGACTGTTCCATATAACTGATCAAATGGTTTCCCAAAGTAAAATTTCCAGAATTCTAGGAAGAATGGGCCATTTAGGCAAACTGAATATTTTGATTACACGAGACATAATTAAACTATCTTTTTTCCCCTGTCAACTCTCGTTGTTAAAAGCCTGTATGGATTGTTTTGCTTTCTGTTTTAGCAGAATTCCTCAAGTCAAATGATTTTCAATAAGAGTTATATTTCAGTCTTATTATTTAACCCAGAAATCTACCTACTTAAATGCATCTGTATTTCAACCAGTGGAGCTGTCAGCTGAAAGAAAGTTAAACAGGAATGGGAAAAATACCAATCACTTTTGTTTCATGAATTGTGATAAATCAATATTTGACTATTCATTAGGTGAAATATATTGAGAAATATATTTAATAAAGATTTATAGAGATAGTATTGGGTACTTACTCTGCAAGTCTAGTGTGTATCTGCTTTTAATATTTATTCAAAATGGCTAAATGTGTAGTTTCTGACAGGGATTTTTTTTACACCGCCTTTCTTACCAACATTCTGCATTCTAGATGACTAGGGGAAAATAAAAAAGTATACTCTCCAATGTATGTGTCTTTTTAAATTTCAGGCTTGTAAAAAACATATCAACTATTGCTTGTCACTTAATCAGATTGTTATAAAAAGTTATGACTTTTTTCCTTTTTGTGTGTATACCTTGGAACATAAAAAGTCTCCTTGACAGAGCCTCTCATCACTTCCTATGGGCTTTCTAGATTGGCAGCCACTTACTTTCTTATTTACTTGGGGGCTGCCTGTCTCTAGTACTCGATAGCTCTTGCCTCTGACATCCTAAGAACCAGCTTTTCCTTCCTTACTTGAGCTTAGAGAGCGCTTTCATAAGTAGATATCCCAGGACTGAGCAGGGTGGAAATGTCATACAGGAATAAAATTTCAAAGCACAGGCTGGCCCTGGAATGTGGCTGATTTCCTCACCACGTGATAATCCCCCTTGTAAGCCGTCCATTTCAAACAGTTTCTCTCTCTGCCCTAGCCAATGTGTTTTACGCTCATTGATTTTTCCAGCGCTAGTCTTTTCTAGGTTCCTGGGATGACAAAACAGTTAATTTGTTGTTTCCTGTTAATTCCAAAACTTGTTCCATCGAAAAATCATCCTGAGATGCTCTGTGAGTCAGTGCCCTTCTGGGCACGTCCTCTGAAGTCAATTTGGAAACAATTCTTATTTTTTAGCAAGCCATATTGATATGTGTAGTGCACACTCATAGACGTCAACTTGCACGTGTGTTGATTCATATTAGCAAGAAGAAGGTGGATATTGGTGTCAGCATGCATATATGCACTTACCTTAACTATAAGCAAGACAGACCCTTGCAGGACCTAGAATGTCCCATCTAGAAGCTCACTGTCATATCCCCATTGCTTCTTGTTAAGAAGTGTGGTGGGAAATAACTGTGCTTTACAAAAATCGCTTATTTGATATATTGAGTTATTTTTTTTCTTAAATGGGTGTTTCCAGTTTTGATATTGGATTTGTAGGAGTTCATTGTATATTCTGGAGTCAGAGTCTCCCCCCTCACCCCGCTCCCCACACACAGCATGTGGGATCTTAATTTCCCAGCAAGAATTCAAAACTGTGTCCCCTGCAGTGGAAGTATGGAGTCTTAACCACTGGACCACCAAAGAAGTCCCTGTGGAATTATTTTAAACAGTCTTTGTCTCCTAAAACTGTTGAAAAACATTTAAATTACTGTGACTACTCTCTAGTCTTTTAGCTCTATACTTGTGTGTTACTATGTTTTTAATACCGAAAAAAATGCATTAAATTGCACTGTTGGTGGGATTGTAACATGGTATCTAATTGCTATGGAAAACAGTACAAAGGGACCTCAAAAAATTAAACATAGACCTACCATATGGCTTCCCTGATAGCTCAGTAGGTAAAAAATCTGCCTGCAATTCAGGAGACCCCAGTTCGATTCCTGGGTCAGGAAGATCTGCTGGAGAAGGGACAGGCTACCCACTCCAGTATTCCTGGGCTTCCCTTGTGGCTCAGCTGGTAAAGAAATCCACCTGCAATGCAGGAGACTGAGGTTTGATCCTTGAGTTGGGGAGATACCCTGGAGAAGGGAAAGGCTACCCACTCCAGTATTCTGGCCTGGAGAATCCATGGGCTGTATAATCCATGGGGTCCCAAAGAGTCAGACACGATTGAGCGACTTTCACTTTCATGGTCCAGCAATTCTACATCTAGGTGAGTGAAAATTGCTCAGTCATGTCTGACTCTTTGCAACCCCATGGACTATACTATACAGTCCATGGAGTTCTTCAGGCCAGAATACTGGAGGCAATAGCTGTTCCCTTCTCCAGGGGATCTTCCCAACCCAGGGATTGAACCCAGGTCTCCCACACTGCAGGAGGATTCTTTACCAGCTTAGCCACCAGGGAAGCCCAATACATATATACCTATACATCTAGGTATATATCCAGAAAAATAAAAGCAAGGTCTCAATATATTTGCACACCTGTGTTTGTAGCAACATTATTCATAATAACCAAGAGGTGAAACCACCCAAGTATCCATGACCGGATGAATAGATAAACAAAATGTGGTATATCCATACAATGAAACATTGTTCAACCTTAAGAAAGAAGGAAAATTCTTGCAACATAGGTGAAACTTGAGGACATTACACTAAGTGAAATAAGCCAGTAACACAAAGACAAGGACTGTAAGATTCCACTTAACTGAAGTACCCGGAGTAGACAAATTCATAGACACAAAAGTAGAAAGATGGCTGCCAGAGATGGCGGCAGGAGGGAGTGGCAAGGTGTTTAATGGGTACGTACTTTCAGTATTTTTGTAAGATGAAAAAAGATATGAAGATCTGTTAAATAACATGAACAGACAACCCTACCGAACTATACGCTTAAAAATAGCTAAGATGGTACATTTAGGGTATGTTTATTTTATCACAAGGAAAATAATGCACTAGATCCCAGAAATCCCACTCCTAAGTATTTACTCAAGAGAAATAAAGATGACATACTGACTCAAAGACCTGAACTTGAATATCTGTGGCATTATGTCTTAGCTATTATTCAGAATAGCTAAAAAAACTGGGAACAACCTAAATTATCAACTGGTAAATGGAAAAACAAATTGTGATATAACCACACAATGGAGAACCCTATTCAAGAGTAAGAAGGAATAAAATCCTGACACATTGATGAATCTTAAATGCATTATGCTGAATGAAACAAATCAGAATCAAAAGACTAAAAAATGCATGATTTTATTTACACGGAATTCTCATCAAGCCAATAAATCTATAGCGCCAGAAAAAATTAGGGTTAAGGCTGGGGTTAGGGTTAGAGAGAAAGAAGATGGATGAGTGGTTTCCAGGGCTTGGAGACAGGGAAGAAGATGGATTACAAGGGGTACATGTGTTGGTGGATAAAAAATATTCTATACTATGCTTGTGGTAATGGGTGCATGATTATATGTATTTGTTAAAACTCATCAAATAGTGCATTTAAATTAGGGAATCCTGATGTATGTAAATTACTATAGTAAAATTTTCAATGCACTGTCTCTAAAGTGAAAGTCAGTCAATCTTGTATTCTTTATAAAATAACAAATAGTTCCATGGAATTATTATATAATTATTATAGTGTGATACTATCTTCTAGTATCACACAGAGAACTCCATCAGGGCGTGAGAGTCAGATTACTGAGATGCAATACATTGGAAAAGACCCTGATCCTGGGAAAAATTGAGGGCAAGAGAAGAGGGAGGCAACAGAGAACGAGATGGTTGGATGGCATCACTGACTCAATGGATATGAGTTTGAGCAAACTCAGGGAGATAGTGAAGGACAGGGTAGCCTGGCATGCTACAGTTCATGGAGTCGCAAAGTCAGACACAACTTAGAGACTGAACAAGAATGACAACTTACAGCTCTGCTGCCGTGGGAAGGGCAGGGGCGGGAGCAAATCTACACATTATCATGGTATAGATTCTCTGGTCATAATTTATCTGTACTTCAGTTTTCCAGTCTATAATATGAACAAATTAAGCTAAACCACCCTCTGATCCTTCAGTTTACTTAGCCCCTAATCTAAACAACGCTTATTCAGTATATACCCTATTCAAAGATCCTGATGCTGGGAAAGACTGAGGGCAGGAGGAGAAAGGAGAGACAAAGGATGAGATGGTTGGATGGGATCACCGACTCAATGGACATGAGTTTGAGCAAACTCCGGGAGATGGTGAAGGACAGGGAGGCCTGACGTGCTGCAGTCCATGGGGTCGCACAGAGTCAGACAAGACTGAGCGATTGAATAACAACAGTTCAAAGACCACTGTGAATCATGCCAAAATACCTGGGTCTGTTGTAAAAGTCTTCTAATTACCATATTAATATTCATGACTGTAAGGGATAAGTGTGCCTTATAATTCAGAGAACTGTTATTTTAAAAATGCCATTTCCTGCTGGTTCAGACAATAAAGAATCTGCATGCAATGCAGGAGTGCTGGATTCAATCCCTGGGTCAGGAAGATCCCCTGGAGAAGGGAGTGGCAACCCACCCCAGTATTCTCGCCTAGAGAATTCCATGGACGAAGGAGTCTGGCAGCTACAGTTGAACACAAGTCAAACACGGTTGAGCAACTATTCTCATTCTCTATTATCTAAAAATAGTTTGAAAACCCCATGAGGAACAGGTTTCCTGTTCAGAATTGTTTCTTCTTACTTCCTCTGTTCTATCTCCTGTCTCCATAGGTTCTGCCATAGGCACCATTTCTTCTGCAGGGTTATCTTTCTCTGACTACATCTCACGTCCGAAAGACCACACCAGCATCCTCCGCTTTGACAAGGATGAGGCTGAGAACACCTGCCGGGTCCTGATCATCAATGACTCTCTTTATGAAGAGGAGGAATCCTTCAGCGTTTCACTGAGCCTGCCAATGGGAGGGCAACTGGGGGCCCAATTCCCCACCGCCAAGGTGATTATCCTGGCTGATCGTGATGATGGTAAGCCTATTTCCTGTTTTCCACTCTTGGTAATAGCTGCTTTCTTCTCATCCATTCCCTCAACAGTTGAAAGATAAATCAAGCTTAAATGACCTATGAAAGGAATTGTGGATGTTGCTCCTTCTCTAACATCTCTGAGTGGCTTGTCAGATACATAGTTTTCACCAATACCGAGGACAATGTAGCGATGAAGAAAGATTAAATATTTGTGTGTGAGTGTGTTAAATTATTTTTAAAAAGAACATCCCAAGGAAGTGACCTAAGCCTTTAAGGAAGCCAAGAAGAGGACCTAGGTTAAATGTCTGATCACCCAACCAGGACTGCCCCACAGGACACTCATCTTAGCCATCCAAGGACCCTCCCTCCAACAACAGGAACAGGAGTCTACAAGTGGTACAGGGTACCATGAAGCTCCCGTGTGCAGGCATCCAGATCTCTTTTCCTAGTCCTACCCGGCTGGGAGATTGACTTTAGTCCCAGCTGAAGCACAGAACCAGAAAAGAATAGGATGCTCTTCACGCCTCGAAACCAACCCCTCCCAACCCCTGGCTCCCAATACTAAGCCCAGTATTACTTTCTTATTAATTGCCCTTTCTATAAGAGGCACTTTTAAGAGAAAATATTGATAAAGACAAGGCCAGGATCTGACTATTTTATTATGAGTCTCAAATTCGATTGACCACTTCATCTCTCAAATATACTTCTGTCAGGATTTGAGTGGCTGTGAGTTGCTGTGTTCAGATCTAGATAGGATCAGACTGGGCAGCTATCACAGACCCGAAATTTGTGTGAATGTGTAGATACAGTGCAGAGCTTCCATGAAACTGAGAGCCATGTCAAGAGATAAACCAGATGGAGCAGAGGTTGAAAAGCATATGTGCTCTTTAGTTGAGGATGAAAATTTATCATGTATTATATCATTCTGGGGCTTCCCTGGTGGCTCAGATGGTAAAGAATCTGCCTGCAAAGCAGGAGACCCAGGTTTGATCCCTGGGTCAGGAAGATCCCCTGGAAAAGGAAATGGCAGCCCACTACAGTATTTTTGCTTGGGAAATCCCACAGACAGTGGAGCCTGGAGCACTACAATCCAAGGGTTCTGTTGTTCTAGGACAAAGGAAAATATGAGTGAGATTAAAATTGGTTTGGTTTTTGTTTGTTTGGTCTCCTAAATTTTGTTTGTTGATATTACATCCTGTGGACAAGATCTCAGAATGCTGTGAAAGGCCAATTTTGCTCTACTTAAAAAAAAATTGCCAGGGACTAAGTTCAATTCCCAAATATATTTTCACAAGTCTCAAGAGCTAAGAGTAAGTATAGACTCTCATGTCTATGCATTCTTCATTGTGTAATTTCTTTTTAAAAGTTGCTCCCTTAGAATTAAGATAACTGTCGTTTTTCTTAAAATAACACATATGACAGTTCAATATAAAAGATGCTAACAACTCAATCAAAAAATAAGCAGAAGATCTAAATAGACATTTCTCCGAAGAAGACATGGAGAAGGAAGTAGCAACTCACTCCAGTATTCTTGCCTAGAGAATCCTGTGGACAGAGGAGCCTGGTGGGCTGCTGTCCGTTGGGTCGCACAGAGTCAGACATGACTGAAGTGACCTAGCAGCAGTAGCCAAAGAAGACATACAGATGGCCAATAAATACATGAAAAATTGCTCAATGTCGCTAACTATTAGAAATGGCAAGTCAAAACTGCAATGAGACATCACCTCACTCCAGTCAGAATGACCACCATCAAAAAGCCTACAACTAACAAATGCTGGAGAGGGTGTGGAGAAAAAGCCCCCCTACACTGTTGGTGGGAATGTAAATTGGTGTAGCCGCTACGGAGAACAGTATGGCGGTCCCTGAAGAAATAAAAAACACAGTTGTCATAGGATCCTGCATTCCTATTTCTGGCTGCGTATCCGGAGAAAATTGTAATTTGAAAAGATACATGCTTCCCAGTGTTGAACGCAGCACTGATTACAATAGGCAAGACATGGAAGCAACCTGAACGTCCATCAGCCAATGAATGGATAAAGGTGTGGTGTGTATACACATACCACAGAATATTGCTCAGTGTACTCAATTTTCAGTATACTCAACAGAAATTTAGAATTTCTATTATATTCTCTGTGAAACCAAAGAGATATTAGGGGCTGACTACTAAGAACAAATTTTGCTATTCATGACACTAATGGTTCCTTTGAATGGTGCCATTGTATTTTGGCCTTGAGGAAACAACCACAGTGGTTACTAGCACACCTACTACATGATTATCATCTTTTGGACGACTTTTGTGAAATGACAAGTCCCCTAATTCAGCGTTTAAGCAAAAACATTGATCAAATTCTATCATAGCTCAGGAAGTAGTTCCATTGCCCTTTCAGCCAGGAATGAAAACATGTGTTCTACAAAACCGACTACTTGAAGGAAATTGGGAAAAGTCCACACTCATTTTCTGACTAAGTATTTGTGTCTAGAAGGTCAGTCTGAGCACATGTTAAATACCAGCAATGCTTCCTTTATTCAGAAGTATTAAGTCCATCAGTTATAGCAAAAGCTTGTTTTCCTTTAGGCCAAGTGATGACATGCTATCTAGCAACATAAAGATGCAGCCAAGCAGCTCAAGAGTTAGAACTGGGATGAAATGTTTTTATTCTCTTTAGCTAGACTCTGGGAAATGTTTAGCTTCCTTAAACAGAGATCAACTATCCCCTCGTCAAATGGGTCACCTGCAGGAATGTATTTGTAAAGGCAACTACTGTGGAGTGATGCTAAGCAAAGAAACTGCACAGGAGCAGAGATGATCTAACAGCTCAAGACCCTGGCCCTGCACTGACAGGAAAGTCATGATACGTCAGCTCCATGCAGACAGAGGCCACAGAATATGGCCAGTAAGTGTTAACTGAACCAATGCATAGTGAGCTTCCTGTGCATTCACCTACTAAAGACCTTAGCTTCCACTTGCACTTCACAAGGTCAAGATGAAACTAAAGACCCTGGTTAATTAGCACAATGTGTCTGTTCTGTTTGTAAACACGTTATAGCAGGTCTCCACCTAACTGCTGAAGACATTGTACTTTTAACATGCAATTTGAAAATTCTTGTATCTGCCACAAAAAAGAATTGATGTCCAATTTCAGATGGCTCTTAGTTTTGTCCTGAGGTAATAAGATTTGTATAAACATGCATAAAATTTGCCTATATGGGAGGGGAGTTTGGCGAAGAATAGATACATGCATATATATGGCTGAGTTCCTCTGCTCTTCACCTGAAACTATCACAACGCTGTTAATTGGCTATACCCCAATACAAAAAAAATAAGTTTAAATTTGCCTGTAAAGATTGCCAGCTAGATTAGTGTCTTTGTCAGTAATGGGCATTTAACAGAATAATGACAGATTTAAGAAAACGCTGCAAGGAAAACTTGCACAGAAACAAAGTGCTATTTTGGTGAAATTACATCCAGTTTTTTTTTCGGTGTGGTTAATACTTTTGCTATGGGCCAAGATAAACTTCAACACAAAATGTTTTTAAAACTAGAAAGACAGATTGCTGTACTGTAAAACCCAGAAAACTGTTTGGAAGAAAGAGTAACACTATGCTTTAGAAGGTTAGTCATATTATAATACAGTTGTTAAAGGTTTTAAATGCAGAAAAAATTTTATTTCGTTTCTTATTTTTAAATTTAGGCATTATAGTTCAGTTGACACAGTTTTAAGTTTAATAAGGTGTATTTTGGTTGTTGTGCCAATGATTACCGCTGTTGGTTTACACACATCTTTCTGCCTATACTTGCTGAATTTAACATTGTGGTCACTTATATTTCTCAATTTTTCCTACTCTCTCGATTTTCCTGGATCCACTCTTGTCTCCATCACTCTTCCTCTGTCTCTTTTTTTGAGTTCCTTCCCCTCTGCCAGTCTCCCCAGTGGTTGACACCCCTACAACTGTTCTCTTTACTCATTCACATTGGATGATCATACCCTCTAAAACAGTACAAGATTGTCCACAACTTGTACACTAGCGACTCCTAAATCTCCAGCCTGACTTGATTCTCGAACTCCAGATTCACACATTAAAGCCTTTCCACCCCTAGCCAAGACTGTTTCCCCGCCTATCTTCCCAACTGAGTTTATGATGATCCCATCCGCACACTGGCGGGGCATCCTAGAAGCCACCTACATCCAATCACTGGATGCTGCTCAGGACACTAACTACATCCATCTCTCCCACTCCATCACTAGTATACACACCAGTGAACACTTCAAACCATCCTCATGTCTCACCTGGATAATTGCAATAGCTTCCTAATCAGTAGCCCTAGCTCTTCCTTAAATCTGTGACCCAAACCAAAGTTGGACAGATTTACAGAAAACAAAAAAACCAACCACCTTTCCACTACTTCAAATTGGCCCCTATATTCTAAGGAGAGTCTAGAAAGTGAAGTCCTATCTACTTAAAGTGGATCCAAGTTTCTGTAGGATCTGATTTCTCCCTTTCTCTCAAAACTCATCCCCTCATTCATCCACTGTCACCTTAAACATTTCCAAGAAACGCCCTCTTCTATTCCTTCCCAAACACTAGGCTTTGTCGTGCTTCTGGGCTTTTCTTTTTCATATGAGCCACTCTGTCGGGGACATTCTTCCCACCTTTCTCCTGGATCAATTCTCATTCATTTTTTGAGTCTAGCACAGTTATTTTCTTCCAAGACTCCTCCTTCTGAGCCTTGAGGTGGTTGCTTCTTTTGTCAGAGCACTCAGGGTTAGCTGATGGGCATCAGTGTGGCTGCCCTGTTATACCAGAAACACTTTAACAGGAAGAACACACATCTCTTTACATCCCCATAGTTAGAACACATACAGGATGCTCAAAAGGTGTCTGTTTAGCTGAACTAAAAAACACTAAACTTAACTTCTTGAAACCAGATGTTAAAAAACCGATACTGACTCATCGGCATTGCCTCTTCCATTTCTAAAGATCCAGAAACTGTTGAAATAAACTTCCAGAATTTTTCTAGTGAGTAAGCTTACCTTCTTGTTTCCAGAATCTATTTTGTCTTCCAAGGTACCTTAAAAAACGTTTTGCAATCTTTCATCTCTCGGCATCTATTCTGTTCAGGGTGGTTTGTCAAAGTTTAATAGCAGCATGTCTGTGCCTTCACCTGTAAGTCCTCTCTGGATCTTGGTATGAAATTTCTCTGAATCTGCACAGTGAGCTCATTTTAAAATGATGGTCATATCTCTTTTGAAAGTTTCCCTTTCCACTTGGTCAAAATTTCTTTTACTTATTTCCATTTAAGGGACATTTTCTTTTAAAGGAGAGAAAAACACCGCTATGGCTGTGGAATCCACTTAACATAAGTGGTCAACACATTCTACTCTCATAACTGCCCACCCGTAAGAATCATTGCCAGCATCTCAGATTTTTAAACAGACCTTGAGTGATAACTACTTAGAGATGCTGCGGGCTGCACAGGGCATCTCTTTCCTCTGTTTGAACAAATCTCCTTATGCTCAGTATACAGAGCATCTCAGAAGAATTTCGTGATTTCTCTTCTAAGTCATGCTGTCCTCCTCTTACATTCTGTATCTTAAGGTATTCAGAGAGGCTTGATTCTTACTTTTTTTTTCTGAACAGTGACATAACTCAATTTTTTTTATCTTTCTTACCTTTCTTCCTTCCCTAGTACCACACACAGTAAATTCTCTGCTAAATAAGCAGATCCATTAGTCTCAACTTTAAAAAATATTATTTGTAGTAAGTTCAAAGTATATCAGAACTGAGTTAAAATTAGCCACTCGACAAATTCTTTAATACTTATAACACAGCAACCGAACTGTTTCTAAGGGGATGTGGAATGTGGTCCCTGGTCTTGAGGTATTGGTAAGGCTCTGATAACCCAGAACAGTGTGTGAGAATGGCGGCTTTAACATTTTAACTTTTTAAAGAGGTGCTGAGTCACGAGACGGTGATAAGGGTGATGTGTGTCACCTGCAGTGTGGAGGAAACTGGCTCTATCTGGAAAATCTCAGTGTAGGAGATATGCTGATTAGCTGCTCTGATAGATGAGCAAACAAGAGATGCATTAAGATAAGGCAGCATCCCTAGGGTGTATCAAGCAAAGGATGCAGGAAGCTTGTCCTGGACCAGCTGTGAGCCACGCTCGCAGCCGAGATCCAGAATGGACCCGTCTTAGGCCTTGTCCAACAGCGCCATCTAGAGGGATGAACAATCCCCACAGAAGCACCGCCAAATCCTAATATATGAGGAAGGTTTAGTGATCAGCCAGGATAGGGATGCAGACTGAAGGGGCTTAGCACGCACACATCCTTATCAAGGGGATGGCAGATGAGAAGTACTCAACCATGGGAATGAGAGATCTCCAAAGAACACACCAAAGTGCCCATGAGAAACAGAATCTGCTTTCTTCCATCTTCTAATACCCAAGAGTGTGGTCACCATAATAAAACCCATCAAGATCTTGTCTGCTTCTCTTGCTTCTCCACCCTGTTTCCTGTCCAAGCTTAGAGGTCTCCAAAACATCCGCCAGCAACAATGGGGAGGTGGATGAAACTTCTGAGTCAAAAAGAGAGGATGGGGACTTTGCTGGTGATCCAGAAGCTAAGACTTGGCGTGTTTCCAATGCTGGGGGTCTGGCTTCCATCCGTGGTCAGGGAACTAGACCCCACCTGCAGCAACTGAAGATCCTGCATGCCGCAACCAAGACCCGGTGCAGCCAAAAAAAGAAACAAAAAGTCTTAAGAGAGAATTACCTCCCCCACACCCTTTTCTGAGTGCAGACCCCCACCTGCGATGCAGCTGAGGACAGCAAATAGCCAGAGTGACCCATCACTGCAACTAGTGAGCTGTGCAGAGTGTCAGGGGAGCACGGGATAAGGAACAACTCCCCCGTTAAGGGCATATACGGCCTCCCAGGGGCTTCCCAGGTGACACCAGGGGTAAAGAACCTGATTGCCAATGCAGGAGACACAAGAGACATGGGTTCGATCCCTGGGTCAGGAAGAGAGCATGGCAACCCAATCCAGTAGTCTTGCCTGGAGAATCCCATGGATTGAGGAGCCTGGCAGGCTACACAGTCCATAGGATCGCAAAGAGTCGGACACAACTGAACGACTTAGCATGCACGCACACACGCACGCACGCACATGACCTCCCAGAGCAGGTTACTCATTCAAAGTCTTACAAAAGGAGTGTGTGAAATTAACATGTTGAGAAGGGAGTTTCAGCTCAGAGGACATCACCAGTGAAGGTGGAGGCCCTGACCACATGCGGTGCTGGCTGCCTGGAGAGCTATTCTGTGTAACAGGGTCAGGAATGTTACATGAAGACTCCAGAAAGAACAGACGCTAGTCAGATTATGAGAGATCTTGCGTACTACCATCAGACGTTTGGTAAAACTCTCTGCAGCACGAAGAGATCTGCTAAAATATATCTTGGGCAAATACTGCTTGTTACAGTGGATTTCTACCTTCCAAAATCCAAATTCCATTCTGACATGTTTCTGTGTTGTATCATGCTTGCTGAGGTTTCGTCTCTGTCGTGTTGATTTTCCATTTATCATCTCAGTGGTCATGCCTCTGTGGTGAAGCTGCTGCCTGGTGTTGATATCTTTTTGCCTCTGAATTTCACAGTCTGAGGAAAAGCATTCGTTTCTGACCTTTATCATGTCAAATGTAACAGCTGGACCTTGTGTAAGCTTTGAAGAGTCAGCTAAGCTCATAGGCTGCGTTTTAGAACCGAGAGAGCTGGCAGTGGATGAGTACATCTGCTTGGCCAAGTCTTGGCTTGTCAAACTTTTCCCCCCATTAGATGCTTTCCTCTCTTCCACCTACTCTTGGGCTTCCCTGATGCCTCAGACGGTAAAGCGGCTGCCTGCAATGCAGGAGACCCGGGTTCGATCCCTGGGTGGGGAAGATCCCCTGGAGACAGCAATGGCTACCCACTCCAGTATTCTTGCCTGGAGAATTTCCAGGGACAGAGAAGCCTGGTGGACTACAGACCATGGGTCACACAGAGCCGGACATGACTCAGCAACTAACACATTCACTTTCACCTGCTCTCAGAGCATGATGCCCACCCTGGCTGCCCTCGGGGACCCCTTCCCTGCCTCTGCGGGTAGCAGTTCAGGAATAGAATTTCTGTCTGTCTTTGTGATAAACAAACATATGGGATAAGGTGCAGCAGCAGACTCCGAGTTCAGACCCCTGGCTGGACTGTGCCTCAACATGAAGGGCCCTTCTCCCTTGAGAAAAAAAGCCTCCCTAATTCCCCACCATCTCTTCCCAAATGATAGCTGGCTTGCTGGAGTTAACAGCTAGTTGACCAGTTTCCCCCAACTGGGAAACTTCTTTGCACGACAGATCTCTCTTAAAGGAGGAAAATGAATAGAATTGTGATTTTCTCTCACTGCACTTCCTGGAATCTAAGCCATCATGGCATGAGACTCCTTGATGTGGTCTTTTGTGTGCTTTGCCTGTTTCCTCTCAAGCCTGTGGGACCTGTCAAGTCTGGTGATTGTGAGAAACGCCCAGGCTCACGCAGGGCCAGAGGAGACGAGGGTCCTGGGAGGCTGCAGCATTCTTACTCGTCCCTTCATGTCTCCCCAGAGCCTGCCTTGCACTTTGGGGACGCTGAATATCACGTTGATGAAAGTGCTGGCTCCGTGGAGGTTTGCGTCCGGAGGACAGGCACGGACCTTTCCCAAGCGTCCTCTGTCACCGTGCGTTCCAAGAGAACAGAGCCGGCCTCAGCAGAAGGTGAGCAGCCCATTTTTAAAATGTGTCATCATCCCGACATTCATATAGGGTGAGGTCTAGTCTGTTCAAGTGTAGCATGCCAAGTCTTTGTGGAGAGGCTCTGATTTAAATTTTCTCTTCCCTGGGCATATAGAATGACTTCTGTTGTTTACGGAAGAAACAGAATATTCAAGTAGCAGCCTTATGACTTGCTGATTCATTCATTAACTACTTAGAAAAGTGAAGTAGCTCAGTCGTGTCTGACTCTACGACCCCATGGACTGTAGCCCACCAGGCTCCTCCGTCCATGGGAGTTTGGAATTTTCCAGACAAGAATACTGGAGTGGGTTGCCACTTCTTTCTCCAGGAGATCTTTCCCACCCAGGGATTGAACCCAGGTCTCCTGCATTGTAGGCAGACGCTTTACCGTCTGAGCCACGAGGGAAGTCCCATTAACTACTTGCTTGGGACTTCCGGAACTATTTGCTGTGACAACCTAGAGGCGTAGGTAGAATGGGGTGGGAAGTGGAGGGAGACTCAAGAGGGAGGGGACATAAGTATATCCATGTTGATTTATTCGCATAAAACAGCACAATATTGTGAAGCAATTATGCTCCAATTAAAAATAAATAAATTTTTGAAAAAGGAATATTTGTAGGATTTCCCTGGTGACCCAGCAGGTAAGACTGCACCTGCCAAAGCAGGGGACATGGGTCCCTCGCTGGGCCGGGGGGATTGCATGCACCGCGGGGCAGCTAAGCCCGCGCACCAAGACGGCTGAGACCACGTGCCCTGGAGCCTGTACCCCCAGCGAGAGAAGCCACACAGCGAGGAGCCCGTTCTCCGCAACTAGGGAATGCACGCGCGGAGGAACAAGGACCAGCACAGCCCAAAATTAACTAATTTAAAAAAGAGTACCTGTAGATACTAGAAGCTGCTCAGAAACACTATGTCATACCAAGGTGTCCCTGTGATGACTGAGCAGGTATGCCAGCTCCTGGGAGCCTCCAGGCACCTATTGGCCCCCCGGGAGGGTAGGAGGCTCTCACGTCTGACTCTCCAGCATTTTCCTTGGCTTCAAACAGCATGTTCTCACACCCCACTCCCCTTTGCCTTTCCTGATGTGGACAATCAAAGCCTGGCTGGCAGTAGAGTTAAATGGTTCTGAACATCACTTTCCCTGTGTTGAGGCTGTCAGCTGCTTTACCAACCAAAACAAATAAACAAAGACAAAAAAAAAACACACACAGTGGGATTCAGGAAGAGAAAGGGAAATTTCCATCTGCGTTGAAATCCACATTTTTTTCATTGCTACCAGGGACCTTAATCTCCTGGGATGTGACAGGCAGCATAGGATTAGTATCATACAATCCAAGACACATGAGGATACGTTAAGATAAAAACTAAGTCAACGCACAAATCTTGCAAATAAAACCCAGCAATCTAAAAACCTGCAGGAACAGGACATGAAGAGAAAATGTGCCTATGAAAATGTCCGCCCGGTTTCAACATGTACCCAAGAAACTGTTAAGGGAGTGGAAGACAACTTGCTCTTGGGGAATTACCATATTATAACACGCCAGTGAATATATCACATCATACTGTACATGACACCAGTGATGGGGCTTCTGTTGAGTTCTTTTGTTGTTGTCTTGCTTTTTTTTTTTTTTTTTGGCTTTTCTTTCTTCCTTCCTTCTTTGCTTAATTTTCAGGCCAGGCTCTTTCTCACTCTATATATATTTGTGAAACCAAAAGTGAATAGACCAGTGGGCTCCTTGGACTATTTTTATGGTTGGAAAAAAATTAAAAATTTATTTAGGTGAATTCCTTTTTATACCAGTAATGACTCTCTGCCAGCCCTCAGAGAGGGATGGACAGACAGAAGTGATCTATGCTTGAGGTCATGACTCATGGGTTTGAACGGGAGCTATGCAAAGGTAACAGTTTGGACTTGATAATCTCTAGAGTCTAGAAAATGACATCTGCTCAGGCTGGTGAATTAGCAATAATAATGATGCATACATATATCATTATTATTTATGACATAAATAATAATTATAATTTCTATGTACTGAATGCTTGCTATTTGACAGACTCTGTGCTAGCATCCTTGCTGTATTATCTCTAGTCTTCACAACAACTTTAGAAAATAGCAATAATCTTCCCCATTTTGATGTTGAAGAAATTGAGACTCAAACAATGAAATAGCTTATACAAGTAAACAGCAGAATTAACATGTGAACCAAAACTCATAAGATCCCAAATCCCCTTTCCTTTACTCTCCTGCCTTGGTGCTTTTCACCATCATCTTGTCTTATTCTTTTCTTATCTCAAACTTACAGAAAAGAAATAAGTACAGTAAAAAAAAAAAAAAAAAAACTTTATTTTTCTTGAACCATTGAGAGCAGGTTGCCAATAAATCTGGAACCATCTCTTCAAAAATGTGGAGGTCAACTCCTATAGAGACATTCTCCTGTGTACCCACAATACAAGCTTAAAATCAGGATATTGATACATGACTACACCCTCATCTTCAGACCTCATTCAAATTCTACCAGTTGTCCCCCAAATCATCCGTAAAGCAAAAAAGTTCAGTTCAAAATCACATTGTATTTAGTACCATGTCGTTTAGTTTTGTATACCATCTGGACAGTTTCTTGCCTTTCTTTGACTTTCACGACTTTTATATGTTTCAAGATTGCTTTAACAGCAACCAGACAGTAACTCCGCTTGGAGTTACTCCCGAGAAGTCAGCGCACACTCTGCGCTGCAGGGTGAAAGGTCTTCTCTCCAAGTTGACCTTGGCCATCCCTAGAAGGAGATATTGTTGTCTGTGCATCAACACGGAGACATGTTTCTGACTTCAGACCAGATCAATCATGTCTCCAAAGTGACAATACACAGGGAAAACGTGCTGAGAATGGTAAAAATGGTAAAAAAAAAAAAAAAAAAAAAAGTCCTTTCTGTGAAAGATGACACAATCAACCAAAAGCATTCTGTCACCAAGTCCAGCGGGAGGGATAAATTAGGAGTTTGGCATTAACAGATGGACACTACTATATGTAAAAATAGATGATCAACAAGGACCTACTGTATAGCACAAAGAATTGTATTTAATAGTCTTGTAATGACCTAAGTGGGAAAAGACTTTGGGAGAGAATAGATACGCATGTATGTGTAACTGAAATGTCCTGCTATACACCTGAAACTAACAGCATTGTGAACCAACTACGGGGCTTCCCTGGGGGCTCAGACAGTAAGGAGTCTGCCTGCATTGTGGGAGACCTGGGTTCGAGGCTTGGGTCAGGAAGATCCCCTGGCGTAAGGAATGGCGACCACTCCAGTATTCTTGCCTGGGAATCCCATGGACAGAGGAGTCGGGTGGGCTGCTGTAACCCACCCGGCTCTTCTGTGCATGGGGTCACAGAGTCAGACACAACTATACCATACTCTAATATAAAATAAAAATCTAAAAGAAATATTACAAATTCGTTTTGTAAAATACCCAGCAGGTTGGGCGTGTCTGATTTTCCTCATCATTAGATTCAGGCTCTGCATCTTCAGAAGGAATATCACAGAAATGGTACTGCCTTTTCACTGCCTTCTAGCCAGTGGGACACAATTGCCATTTATCCCGCCATTGGTGATATTAACTTTGATCACTTGGCTAAGGTGGTTAAGGTGGTATGTGCCAGGTTTCTTTACTATGAAGTTACTTTTCTTCCTTTGTAATTGAGAAGTCTTTTTGTGTTAGTCGCTCAGTCACATCCGACTCTTTGCAGCCCCATGGACCTGCCAGGCTCCTCTGTCCATGGGGATTCTCTGGGCAAGAATACTGGAGTGGGTTGCCATCCCCTTCTCCAGGGGATCTTCCCAACCCAGGGGTCAAACCCAGGTCTCCCACATTGCAGGCAGATTCTTTACCATCTGGGCCACAAGGGTAGCCCCCAAGAAGTCTTTTATGGGAGATAATTTGAGACAATGTAAATATTCTATTCTTCCATTTATCCATGTATATTACTCAGGGTTTCTTATTCTATTCTCTTTGACTATAATTTGTCATGACATTGGATGACTTTTTAAATAAATAGCAAATAAGTGATACAATGAGGTGAGCCAGCTTACAAAATGATTAATAATTGAGAAAATGGCAGGAACTTCATGGCCCAATAAAACTGAGCAGAATATTGTTAAGTTTAAACTAGATGTCTGGGAAAGGTGAATGAGTGAAACCTGGTCAAAACGAAAGTCACAATCGTTATCTTAAGGGTTCCAAATAGAAAAGGGAAATGCCTTCATTAAAACTGAAGTTGCCTTGAGAGCCTTCAGTGTATCAGTGGGATTTTTGTGGAAGTGCTTGGAAGCTGATGGAGAGCATTGGTGGGGATCGCACGTGGTGACGGATGTGTGGTTGTTGTGGCATTTTGTAGAATGTGGAAATTGCCCCTTTCTGAGGATCAAGCCAAAAAATATGAGTTTGACGGTGCCATATACATAGGACAATGCTAAGGACCACCCATCTTTCTCTGAAGGAAAACTTCGGGTGGTGACTCCTGCATCTTACTCTTGGCTTTTCCTTTCCCACTAGCTGGATTAGATTATATTGGCGTCAGCCAAAAACTGAACTTCGCTCCAGGAGTGCGTGTTCAGATGTTCCGAGTGACAATCCTTGCTGACCTGGGACAGCCCATCTTTGAGGGTTCAGAGCGGTTTGAATTACTTCTTCAGATGCCGCTGGGTGCAGCACTTGGAGAACCCAGTAAAACCACCATTTTCATCAATGACACCATCGCTGACTGTAAGCAGAGTGCTTGTCCTCCTTTTGGTTGAAAGACTTCAAACGAGAGGAAGCAGCCAGAACAGTTCTCCAAACAACAGTTTCCAGATCATTGGAATATCATTGGGATATCATTGGTATTGTACTGTCCTTGGTGTTACATATATTCTGGTGATGTGTGCAAGTGTAGTTTATGTGACTATATGAAAACATAAAGAGGAAGAATAAGCCTACAAAGCATTATTAGACTGGGCTCTGTTTTTTCCTTTTTTCTTTTGTCACCAAGGCCAGTGAAACCCATTGTCATCAATTAAATCAACAGTTAAGAACAAAAGGCTGAACCTTTCTTTGTCCACTGATGCTGGACAAAAAGCACATTTCAACTACAGTGATGCCCTCAGCCTCTTCCAGCTTTTCAGGTTATAGTGCTGAGAGTGCCCTTAGCACTCGTTCCTGACTCTCCAGATACAGGAGCTGATAAAAACAAGGGCACTATACTCAGCATATCACCCTGAACCATTCTAAAAAAGCCAGACTTCCTTCCAGACTGGTTCCCAGGTGGCGCGGCTCATCAGCAAACAGGAATGGAAGCTGTCGGTTGGGACCCTTCAGGCAGCACCATGTCCATTTGTGGGGTGCATCTGGGCTCCTGCTCTTGAGCTGCCTCGTGTCACCAGCCTCCCTTCTCCTCAGACCTAAGGCTAGGCTGATGCCACAGATGAGGAAAATGACCTATCTGTAAGCTGCTTTAACAGCAACCAGACAGTAACTCCGCTTGGAGTTACTCCCGAGAAGTCAGCGCACACTCTGCGCTGCAGGGTGAAAGGTCTTCTCTCCAAGTTGACCTTGGCCATCCCTAGAAGGAGATATTGTTGTCTGTGCATCAACACGGAGACATGTTTCTGACTTCAGACCAGATCAATCATGTCTCCAAAGTGACAATACACAGGGAAAACGTGCTGAGAATGGTAAAAATGGTAAAAAAAAAAAAAAAAAAAAGTCCTTTCTGTGAAAGATGACACAATCAACCAAAAGCATTCTGTCACCAAGTCCAGTTGACCACTGTCTATCCATCACATCATCCCTATAAGGAGAGGTTCTTATCGCTCTGCCAATGAACATCTCATCTTCGCTATAAAAATGAGATGACTCAGCTATCATTTATTTAATGACCCACAGACTCAGCATGCTGCCTTTTATAGTTTCATAACTGGATTTACAAAATTGAGTAGAAAAAAGCAAGTCACAATCCAAAGTTATGTAACATTTGTCCCACGTAAAGGAAAGGGAAACCAACAAGTGTAGTGAGAGGTGCTAACTCGGTGTATCTCCAACTTCAGTAAGCATCACCGGGAGGGCTTGAGACAGAAATGCAAAGCCTCTCCACCAGATTTCAGTTCAGCAAAATGGAGGACGATCTGAGTGAGCATCTGTAATTTTAACAAGCTCCCAGGTGTTGCCACTGCTGCTGTTCCTCCAACCACATAACTGTCCCAAGGTAACTGAGAGGTAATGACTTTGATGCTAGTACCATTACAACTCACCAGAAAAATCTCTTCTAAAATTATCTAAAATTATCTGCAGATCCAAAATTCAACATCAAAGCATTTTCGGGTTTCCCAGGTGGTGCTAAAGAACCCACCCTGCCATTGCAGGAGACGTGAGATGTGGGTTCTATCCCTGGGTCAGGAAGATCCCCTGAAGAAGGGCATGGCAACCCACTCCAGTATTCATGCCTAGAGAATCCCAGACAGAGGAGCCTGGCAAGCTACAGTTCAGAGGGTGGCAGGGTTGAACATGACTGAAGTCAAGTCTTTCACTCTGAAATACTGGATCTTCCTCACCTAAACTAAAAAATGTTACCCTGTTGTTATATGTTAATCTTCACATTAATATGAAGACACTTGGATTAAACAACTATTAAGGTTTCATTATTTTGCTTTGGTAAAGTGAGTTTAAAGCAGTACTTTTCAAATTTTCCTGTGCATGAGTCACCTTTGAGCATCTTATTAAAATGCAGATTCTAGTGCAGCAGGTCTGACAGGAGGCCTTAGATTCTACATTTCTAACAAGCTCCCATGTGAAGGTTTTAGTCTATCACTGCAAGTACAAAGATGACCATGTTCTTCGTTTTCAAAATACATCAGATTCAGGGTGATACATTTTTCCAAGTGAAACTTGCAGTACTGAGTGACACCTGAGACACAAGCAGAAAAGGGGCTTCAGAGAGAGGTATACATGGTGAGGATAGCAGAAACCTACCCTGATGGCTTCTGCTGTCGAGTTCTGCCAATGTTCAGTGAGTGACTGCCTAAACACACGCAGTAACGTTAAACGCGCACAAATCCACGTGTGAGGGCTATGCTGTATTCTGGCTTCAGACAGACAGAGATAGGTTATGCTATTATTTTTACGAAGAGCTGCCCCTGCCTTTAAAATGGCTACAGGAACGAGGATAACTGTTCTATGCCTGAAACAAGTGCATTATCTTGGACTTGATTGTCTCTTCCTACTTTTCCCAATTTGAACCTGCCTGTCCAGAGTTAATTCCCCCAGGGAAACTGACAGGAACAGTGTCCAGTGTTAAGGACTGGTGGTTTCTCAGAAATGAGTTTTATGTATGTTCCTTAAAATGTCACTACAACTGAACTTATCCACAACACTAAGACGTCTTTAACCATTTTTTAAAATCACATGTTCACAGAGTCAAATATTATAAAGTGTAATCACATTTGAAATAATTACTTAAAACCAACAAATTGGTATTAGCTGGTTTAATATTAACATATTGACCCTTTTTACTGTCTATCATGTATCTGTCACACTTGATACTGAATGTTCTACAAAGACCAACATTTAGGTATCCATAAATGCCACTTACCCTAAATTAGGGTATTGAGTTCAGATTAACACATTATAATGAGGATATGTAAGCCCTGCAATAAAATTAAAGCACATACTTTAAGTCTACTATATGAATTTGAAATACCCTAGATTAGAAAAAAGTTTGCTACTGGAAAATTTTCCATTTTTTCCTCCAAGGTTACATTAATATTTAAAATACTGAAGTTGAAATAATAACATTAATTTTACTAGATACCTTCCCAATAAAATATAATCTTGCCAACAGAGTAATATCTATTTATTAAATGAAATAGTCTAACAACTGACTGTGACCCTGTGGTCACCTAGGTAAACACCCAGCCTCTTCTAAGCTGGCTTTAGGACCATTCATTTCACCCATTTAAACTTCCTATTCCTCAACTGTAAACTGAGGAAACCAAACGGGTTCCAATTTTGAGTCTCCTCTACCATCAATTCCTCTTTTAAAATAGTTGGTTGGGCTTAGTCATCATTTTTCCTTAACTAGGAATATAAATAAAAACTTGGCTTTATTCTAGATAAACGTGCAACAGAGATATCCTAACTGACCTGTGAACCACAATGCTTAACTTTGATAAGTTGTTTCTTTTCATGCTTTTTTCAAGTGTTTCAATTTACACACACACCACCCCTGGCATTAGGCTGTTTTTGTCTTCACACACACACACACACACACACACCCCCACACACCCACACACACCCCACCCCTGGCATTAGGCTGTTTTTGTCTTGAAACACACACACACACACACACACCACACCCCTGGCATTAGGCTGTTTTTGTCTTCACACACACACACACACACACCACACCCCTGGCATTAGGCTGTTAGGCTGTTTTTGTCTTGACACACACACACACACACACAACACACACCACCCCCTATTAGCTTTTTTTCTTGAACACACACAAACACATCACACACACACCACACACCCCCTCCTGGCATAGGCTTTTTTTCTTGAAACACACACAACCACACAACACACACCCACCCTGCATGCTGTTTTTTGTCTTGAAACACACACACACACACACACCCACCCTGCATTAGGATTTTTTGTCTTCACACACACACACCAACACACACACACACACACACACACACACACCCCACCCTGGCATTAGGCTGTTTTTGTCTTGAAACACACACACACACACACACACCACACACAAACACACACACACACACACACACCCCACCCCTGGCATTAGGCTGTTTTTGTCTTGAAACACACACACACACACACACACACCCCACCCCCGGCATTAGGCTGTTTTTGTCTTGAAACACACACACACCCACCACCCCCGGCATTAGGCTGTTTTTGTCTTGAAAACACTTCTCCTGTGATCTCTGTAAAGTTTTCTTCAACCTTGTTTTTCCCAATTATTTCTTCCAGAATAAAGCCACCACTCTTAGTAGCTTTTTCCAGAAAGAGTAACCATCCCTCAATTTTGCATACATTAGATCTGTAATTGTTCTTTTAGAATCCAAGGTGAGAAGTCAATGGGGGGTTGGGGGGGGCGGGGACAGAAAACACACGCAGATCACTCCACAAATTGCTATAAACACTGCATTCTGCTTGACACCGCCGGCAACAATCCCGCTTTTTAGAAGTAAGCAGTATTACTAACATTATAGAAATCAGCATTATAAATAGAAATCTCAATTATGTGTGGGCAGATAAAAGCAACTGATATGGGGAGGAAATCTAAGGAAAAAAGATAACATCCCAAGGGAAAAAAGTGAATAAAAATCAAATAAGAAAAGAAAATTTAAGAAATGGAAAGAAAAGACCACTTAAGGATTATAAAAGTTATATTTATTCACGATGCTACATTTATTGCATTCCCTTAGAAAAATGGAGAACTATTTATGTACCCAATTTGCACATATAAAACTTTATACAAATTATGTGTAGCACATAAAGGCCTCTGGTACAGCTAAAATCCTGACACTACAATTTGGGTAATCCTGCTTCAGGGTCTCCAGTTTATCAAGTCTGTCCATAGAAAATAAAAACTGGAATTAAGTCATTCTTGCTGTTCACACTTAGAAATTATTTTAAATATAATAAAATAAAATTTTCAATTACTCTAAAACCCAAAAATGGTTAAACCGGAAGGGGATACATTTTGTTACCAATTTCAATTTAACAGTATGACAAATTGACACCTTATTTTGGCTGGGTCTTTTTAAAAAAAGAAAAATCATCTTAAGTTTTGACATTATCTTTCCAAGTTGTGGCTGCTTCAGAAGGTAATTTGTCAAAAATATTTACCAAACAATTAAAAAAAATAATAATAATATTCCTTTTACAAAATGGTACAATAACACCTTAAGGAACCAGAAAATACTAAATGTCTTTGGCTATACAACTAAAAGGCCATTCTTCCAAACAGAATAGGGCATATTCACCTCAGAACTATAGAAACAGCGCAACAGAAATATGCATAGAATTTAATGAGAATTTGTCTTGCCTTTTTTTCCCATTCTACCCATATAACAAGCAAGGAGAATGCAATGTACATAATCTTCCTGGATGAGACTCAATAGCACTACAAAGAAGATACCCAAACTTCTGCAAAGGCAAAGTGAATTAAAACAATTACACAACTAAGTGAAGACTGAAGGGACAAGTGTTATTTGCAATTTTCTTTAACTTGTTTGCTTCTTTTTAAGCGTCACAAGTATAGAAATTATAGCTCATAAACAAAGTCACAATCCTCACAAATGGAACTATAATAGAAAAATAAATCAACTGAAACATTTATTAATAAATGAAGCCTATTTTATTACTTCAAGTGTTAATGATAAAAAAATTTCAGCACAGCTGTTGCATTTAAAAAAGTGAAACTACATACTATGTTTCTAGCTCGGTAAACAGATGAACCTGATGTCGTTGAATGACATAACAATTGAGCATTGTACAGTACATCTTATGAAGACCCGTAAATTAAAGAACTACTGGTTTAAAGTTAGTGATTATGAAACAAATATGTATTCATAGCTTCAGCTTCTTTTTTCTTCCTCGGCCATCAGGTGCTCCATCCATTTTACGCTTCTGTGTCTAGAAACAAACAAAAGGATTTCCTTCATCACACGAGTAATATTAACATGAAATACACTGGAAGACACATGATAGCACTTTACTAATAACTGCCACTTGGCAAAAGGTATTAATTTTCTTAACCTGAAGAACCTTAATTCTCTAAATAATCTTATCTACATATTTTACTAACACAAAAATTTTACTGCTATTAATGAAGTAATGAGTAATTCACAATTAGCAACAGTAAGTCAATACACCAAACAAATGTACAACACATGCTTCTTATTAAAACAAGCAGTAATGAGAAATACTTCGTGAGGTTACATAAACACCAGATTTTCTGCAGATGTTCATTTACTCATGACCCTATAAGTTATTACTAAATAGCAAAATTAAAACTTTTTCTCTCGTAATTTTTGTCTTCACAATGCTGAGAGATCACTGGGGAAAGAAATCATAGTTTAGAAGTGAACAATAAAGGTTGTAAAGGTCACTGCTTTCCTAATATTTCTTTAAATATTCTAACATTGTAACCTGTATTCTCATAGTCAAGGGTAGACTCATGGCATTCACAAGACAGACCTTACCAAATTTTTACAAATCCCCACATT
Organism: Cervus canadensis; assembly: GCF_019320065.1. NCBI lineage: Eukaryota > Metazoa > Chordata > Mammalia > Artiodactyla > Cervidae > Cervus > Cervus canadensis. The sequence continues at coordinate 73,026,876 of NC_057386.1, forward strand.
GTGAATTACCATAACATGATATTCCCCACACAATGCAATCAAGTTTGTTTATACTTTTTAAGCAATTTAGGTTATGCTATCTACCAAAAAAAAAGATTAATGCATCAGTGGTAAGCCAAGTAATATTCAAATTCTTGAAAAAAGTTAAGTCTCCCAAGAAAACATTTACATTTTTCATCAGTACTTACTGAAGGTTTTGGTCCTCTTTTCTTTTTCTCTGCTTTTTCCTTTTCTTCTAGTTCCATATTTTCTCTTTCAATCAAGGTAATTAAGGTGTTACACCTCCTCTGCAGTTCCTAAGTTATAAACACAACTTTACATGATAAATCTGTATTCTCCATCTATAAGTTTTCATGAATACAATTTAAAAACCAAAGGTATGTTTTAATAGCATAATATCACTTACACCCCCAATAGATTAAAATTTTTAAAAGCAAAAAACTACTAATTTTCGTACACATTCCATGCCAGGAGGATAAAAAAAAAGACGTGTACATCTTTCACTTCACTATTTAAGGCCATGCTACTGTGTATTCCACATACATCCTTCCTTCACTCAGGAACTGAAGCAGTGAAAATGACCATCTCTTAATATGTGCAATACTGCTACTAGCATCGATGCCTGAGAACTGTCATCTATATATAAACTTAAAATACTGCCAATTAATATTAATATTTGAGGGTTAAAACTAACATAAACTGTAAAACTGGTGTTTCCCTTGTTGTGACATTACTACACAAACAATCACAGCAAAATCACTTAAAAATACCATATAGGACACAACCATACAAGTTTTGGAAATATCTGCAATAGTACATATAGAGAGAAGGTACACTACATCCAAGTTCTGAATTTACTGAGATACACACATCAGAATGTTTTACAGATGTGCTATGGTATGAATCTGCTTGGCTTACAGACAAAGATTATGCCTCAACTGTTTCATCACATGTGGAAGGGGCCATACACATATTATCATTTTGTATGTGTGCCTTACATGAAACACGTTAGGAAATAACACAGTGTTAGACCATGGTATTATACCAGTAAATTAATGTGACACTGCACCTTGCTTCACTTAATATAAAATCACTTACTATAAATTGTTCCTACTTTAAAAGATACAATACAGAGCTTACAGCAACTGAATCTGTCTCCTCTGACTGTATATTTATAATGTATTTATAGTGCAACATTTCCCAACCTAGAGTTTCATAAAACACCCGCCTCCAATGACATTTAATGGAAAAAAAAAAAAACCCTTCAGTGGTCAAACACTTAGAGACTGCAAACTATCACATCTTGAAGAGCAAAAATGTATTTTAAATACACTGAGAGAAATAAAGTCTCAAAATTAAGACTACAGAACTTTTTGTGGCATTAATATAATCCTGAAGAACAAAAGATGAAGCTAAAAATTCAAAGGTGGTAAAATACATAAGGGAAGAGCAATTCATCAAAGCTATATTTTTCTGAATTCTAATTTTGGGTCATAAAAATGGAAGTTGCTGATCAGAACCTAGCATTAAAACAGTAGTGTTTTACCACACTAAGCTCTTTTTAATTAACTGAAAATTCAGTATTCCAATGGGCAGATACATGAGAAGTCCTTTCTTTATAAAAATGTGTATTATTTACAGAAGCAAAAGTCAAATTTTAAATTGTGATCATCTTATTCACAAGTTAATTGATGCGACTTTTCCTTCTACTTAAAGCTTGATTAAAATTCACACAAAAAGTATATAGTGATGTTAAAAGAAGTGCTATCAAACAATGGAAAAAAAACTTTGTAAGTGACTTATAACATTAGGTTTATAACTGTGGAGGTGAACTGTTTCTTAAAGAACTACTTTAACCTATGATACCAACAGAAATCTGACAAAAATTTACTTCAAAGATACACAAATTTTCTCTTAATAAAATTTTAAAAGTTACCTTAAACAATATTACATTATCTACTTCCTCTGAATTATTTGCTTCATTCCACAAAAAGGCCCCCAGTACTCACCATTGCGGTTCTGGACTTTAGAAACCAGTCAAATCTGAACTGAGGAGAGTTGCGAATACACTGTCGCAATTCATCATACACATTTTCTTTGTCGAATCCAAGCTTGTGAAGCATACAGATCAGAAAGCGGTCTTCCTCTTCAGTATAGTTTTTTCCTTTGTTAGTACCATAAGATATTCTCAGCTGATGAAAAGGTGCTTTGTACCGTCCAATCTATGAAAATCAGATTTCCCATTATATAAAATACAAATCCTACATAACCTATATATTTCAAACTCAGTTTTAGTAGAGTTAGCTATAAATGTTGTATTTCACATCCATTTTCTATCCAAAGCACTTCCATCATTCTTAACCTTTGTCCTGAAACAACTTTGGTCTTTATTATTCTAAAAAGAAATACAGACTCAGACTTTCTAGTACTATGTAGCAAAGAGCTAAATCACAGAGACTCTGACTCATATAAAACAACTGAAATACTGAGGTAAATTCTGTTGAGAATCCCCATGAAGTTTGAATGTTGTTCTCTGAAGAAATTTTTAATTTTAAATCATTTCTTTTCCTTTTAAAAAATTACTTTAACTCATACAGACAGGAGTTACTTTATTAACTACAATACTTATTAATGTTCAAAGTACCTTCGTGTCAAGTGCTTTTTTGATGCTAATTCTTCTTTGAATTCTTGCCTCTCCTCTTTCAATCTGAGCCATAATCTTCTCTATGTCCTGCAGCTCATTGCATCTTTCCCAGAACACAGCTGTTAAGAGTAAAATTGGGCAGAGGGGATAGGTGGAGAAAGGGAAGAAATATAAGTAACTTGTTTTTATAAATGCTCTCACCTATTTTATTTGCTAAGGATTAAGAAATGTTTCCCTTCTTCCCACATCTAACACTAGTAAGTCACACAATAATCTCTCTTTCCTTAACTGTAAAAAAAAAAAAAAAAGGTGAACTGCATGATTTAAGTATTTCCCAACACTTAATTCTCTGCTCTTTTGAAATTTTCAGCAATCACCACAGCACAACTACACATATCCACTTGTCAACCCAACAGACTTCAGGAAACAGGATTATAGAGTATTTGAAAAGTTATAAAGAGAAATGAAGTAAAAAGGAAGCACAATTATCCAGTGGCCCATTCTTGTTTTCTTGGCTACAGTTAGTTAACGAGGGTAAAAAAAGAAAAATTAATGATGCCATTTTAAAGAAGGGGAGATTTTCTAACTCAATTTTTAAAAAACAAAATGAGACACCATTGTGGCAAACTTTAGCTTATCAAAACACCATTCACGGACTCCCCTGGTGGTTCAGAGGCTCAGACCCTGTGCTTCCAGCCCAGGAGGTGTGGGCTCAATCCCTGGCCAGGGGGCCAAGACTCCACACGCCACATGTGTGCTGTGCCCAGCCTCTCAGGCGTGTCTTGACTCTGTGACCCCAAGGACTATAGCCCGCAGGCTGGTCTGTCCATGGGGATTCTCCAGGCAAGAATACTGGAGTGGGTTGCCATGTCCTCCTCCAGGGGATCTTCCCAACCCAGGGATCGAAACTAGGCCTCCCGCATTGCAGGCAGATTCTTTACCAGCTGAGCCACCAGGAAGTCCACATGCCACACATGCCAAAAATTTTTAAAAATTAGGAAAACAAATACATCATTCAGAGTAGGAAAATCTCAACTTTCCAACCACCCTCCAAAAGCCTGAGAACATTCTTATACCTATTAAAATAACAGAAGTACCTGAGTATTCAATGACTTCTTCTGGAGTTTTGCCTTCCACTTCTCTTGCTATATTTTCAATATCATCACGACCCCACTTCTCATTAGCTTTGATAAACTGGTTAAAATCTCTCTTATTCCAATTGGTAAATCCCTTCAAAGCAAAGGAAACAAAGCATATAGTCACTAAGCTTGGGGGGAAAGCTATTAATACTTTACCAATCCTGCTAAGTATTATAGAAAAATTTCAGTTGCTCCAAGTTCTAAGTTATTTTAAAGTGGTAACTATTCATATACATAGATGTGCACTTTAGCAATACATCAAATACATTACTTAGACAGCCAACCAACCAAGTCTGAGTCGGAGAGTAAGAAATGCTGCACAAAAAAGTGACATTTTCACTGCGTTTTCCAGGAGAAATTGTTTGTCAGGAGGAAAGAACGTAAAGAGCCAGAATGAATGTAAGAGCAAACATAAACCAAGCGGCAAAACAAAGTAATAATAAAGCTTTAAAGGTAGGTTAAAGCTAGATTCTCAAAGGCCTTGAGTGAATCTTAAAGGATGTTTAAAAAAAAAGCACCAAGCAGATACTTGTAATTGAGAACAACGACATAGTAAAAATGAGAAGATCCCCAGGAAAAGGGGAGGTGGGAGCGCTGGAAGAAAGGTGATCAAAGATACTGACTCCACAACAATAGATTTGGTGCAAATCTACCCTCTTCTCTTCTACCTCCACAACTAATGACAATCACAACGTAGCTTATACCCATATGCCCATACTCATCATCTCCAATTATTCCACTTCTGAAAGCAGAAACTTTACTTCTTTTGTTTATCCCCACAGACCCTAACAGGGTACCTCACAAAATACCCATTACTAAATCTGGTTTTGATTGAAAGCTCTACCTGCGTCAGAAGCTTCTCTTTCTCCTCTAACTCTTCATCATTAAGGGGTTCAGCTTCATCAATTTTAAGCTGTTCTTCCTTCTGTGCCTGTGCTGCATTTGGTAGGTCAGGATTTCGAGGGACCTAAAAATATACATATTTTTTCTATGTCATCAGTCAATATATTTCAGGAAATATGTGATGAACTAAACTCTTAACCAACTACATGAAATTTTATAAGTTTTAATCCAAGAAAATATATTGATATCATGCATTTAGTAAGTAAAAACAAATGAGATTAGTTACAAAGTGTTACTTCTATTACCTTGTAACCAATTGTTTTTCTGTAATATAGAATTTCTTTTTCCAATAATTCAAATAGACGTGGAGGAAAGAACTGGAAATCCTGAACATTGGGTTGTTTTGGAGGTCGAGGAGCCTAAAAAAAAAAAGCATTGTTTGTAAAAATAAAAAAGAAAAACACAAACCTATTTTGCTTTAAATCTATCTGAAATCTTTTTGCACTCTATAAAACCATGACAGCCAATTCTCCAAGCAACTGAATGCATCTTCCATAAAATTTAACAAACATCAAGCAAATGTTAAATGCTTACATTTAAAATTAACTTTTAGAAAACTTTCAACAAAAGTTGAAGGAGGTACACTGGGAAGAAACCACATAAAATTTAATTCTCAATCTGATTTTATTGCAAGAATAAAAGAAGAAAAATAATCTGCACTTCCAATATTTTTAGATATTTGTGCTCTGTCAACTCACCTTGGGTGCTTTAGGCTCACTGACGCGAAGCGCTTCCCTGAAGTAGGCATCGACAGCATAGTTGGCTTTTCTTTCCCGCTTAGGAGGTTCGATCCACTCTGTGAAAGCAATCTAGCCCACGGGAGACGGTTCAGATCACCAGCTTGTATTACACAGTCACAAGTCTCACATGAACGCACCTCCTACTGTACATTAATAGGACCTATCTATGAATGCAGATATTCACACACCCTAGACTACACGAGGCTAGGAACTGTGCAACCAACACACAAGAGGATGTCTAGGGAACAGCACAAACATTCAGTGATTATTTCCTGACCAAATGAATGGTAACTGGCTGAAAAAAGAAATGCTACTGACGGTATGCTAGAACCAAAATTAGGAGAGAAATGCAGATAAATATTTAGCCTAGAAAAATTCAAAGGATATAAATGTCTAAATGTTAAAAGGGAAATCATTACGTAGAATTATTTTCCTTCTGCCCAGCAGGTATTTTCTAATTTCACTATATAATACCAATTAGGAAGGAAATAGCAATTTAGAAATTAGAAGTTCATCCCTTTAATTATTAATAGCCAATTCTGCTTAAAAAAAAAAACCCAAAACTAGTAAGGTTGTGACAGATTTTACTTTTGGCAGTAGTTTTAATTTCCAAATATCCCCAATTACTATAATCACCCCACACAATATACTTTACTGTAACAGTATACATAAATTTTTATAACATTTCAGCGTTTACCAACTGAAAATGTGGCATTAAATTTAACACACAAATGAAAATAATTTAGATGTGAGTAACCAGAATTGACTGCTATTTGAGATAAGGCATCACACCTAACACTTAAATTCCAGGCTAAAATATTAAGTCTTAATATTCCAGACTTAATATTCCACTTAAATTCCAGACTAATTCTTAAAGTAACCAAAATCTCTTTCTAAATTACCTTTTGTTTTTCTCTATAATCTTCTCCTTCAAAGTTATAAACACTCGATTCTGTATCCATTGTAAAATTTCTAAGTGAGCTCTCACCCATCTTGGAGAGCTTTTCATTCATCTCTGCGGTCTAAGGAAACAAAAGAAACATCTTATTAGGTTTGAGAATTTTAAAAAAGCATGAGAACTGTAGTCAAAATGAATTGGACTTTATAACTTCTGTGGAAGTATAACTTACATAGCCATTTCCTCAGTTCTGGTTTAAAATATTTTATATACTAGAAATATCATTTAATCTGCATCTCACCTTCTTTGCACCTCTTTCCAAAATACCATCAATATCCTCATCAGTAATCTCACTCTCCTTTGAAGCAAATACATGTGTTGCCCCATGCCTTATCATTTGAAGCATTTCATCTTTCCCAATTTTGTTCAGATTCTGATCCACAAGTCTTCCTGAAAAAAGAATGTTAATGTTAATCAATGTGTAATGTTAATCAAACTTCTGGAATTTTAAATGTTAGATATCAGCCCTCAATCATTTCTTAATCATTTCTGTTTATTTACATTTGATAATTTTCACTTTTACATAAAATGCCAAATTTTAAGTTGTTAATATTTAAAATATTTCTTAAAGCTTACATGTTATGTAATGAAGTCTACTGAATACCATCTCAATAAAATTATTCTCGTGTGAGAATAACAGTAATTTGGGATATCTGAAAATCCAATTACCAAAACCTAGATGAGAGTATTATAAATACAGGAAGTTTCTGATAAGCAGAAACTGATTAGTATTATTACTAATAATCCCAAATCAGCCTTTTCTACTTAGAAAATGAAGTACAAAAACCTTCACATTGCCAAACTACAAGAGCTATTCACATTTACTTGTGTTTCAATTTTTCTACTTCAATCAACTTGTAATGAGTGGATAAAGGTACAAGTTGTTTTATGGGATCTTAAATCCTTGTATCATGGTTTTAGGTCCCTCACAGAATACACCATCAAATATTTGTGACTTTCAAAGTTAAGACACATATTTAATATAAAGAACATGACTCTTGAAAGCTATCTCAATGCTACAAAAATGTTCTTAAGCTTACAGGAATTACTTTCCTCTTGGTGGGAAGGAATTTTTCAGATGTAAGTACTTCTACATATTCCCATATTTTTTTATTATATCCCTTAGTACACAAAACATAACCCAGACGCATACACCAAAGGCTTGCTGTTTGACTAGTATGTCTATAAATGGGATTAATAAAGCTATTAGCACAAATTTGTTCCAAAATTTGCCCTAGAAAAAAAAAAGTCAAAAGACTTTTTCTCAGCTGACTGTAAAAGAATTAGTTTTTTAACCTTTTTTTTTTTTTAAAAAAAAAGGCTGTTTCAGAGATGAAAATAATTGACAAGAACCACAAGGCAGATGTCTTTCTAAAACCATGGATGAGTGTGAGGACCATTACTTCACTCATGAGAAATTTCACTGTTTGGCAGTCCCCAGAAGTCCCCAGAGACTTTCATAATTAGACATTTCACTGTAATAATTTATACAGCTTTGGAGGCCCTGGATGAGTCACTTCCCAGCCGTATACATGACAGAGAAGCAGCTCACTTCTATCTCTGATGCCAACCTCCAGCTGCCATGAAGACTAAAGATAGTACTCTGTATTTAAATATTGAGCATATCACTTGGTACAAAATAAGCCCATTATGTTAAGCAATTATTAACAAAAATAACTAACAGTATACAATCATGTATTGTCTTTATGTATACGACACATGGCTAACTCTGTGGATGGCATTCAATTCAGTTCAGTTCAGTCATCTCCTACTCTCTGCGACCCCAACGACTGTAGCACGCCAGGCCTCCCTGTCCATCACCAACTCCCAGTTTACTCAAGCTCATGTCCACTGAGTCGCTGATGCCATCCAACCATCTCATCCTCTGTCGTCCCCTTCTCCTCCTGCCTTCAATCTTTCCCAGCATCAGGGTCTTTTCCAATGTGTCAGTTCTTCGTTATCAGATGGCCAGAGGTATTGGGAAGTTTCATCCTTCCAATGAATATTCAGGACTGATTTCCTTTAGGATGGACTAGTTGGATCTCCTTGTAGTCCAAAGAACTCTCAAGAGTCTTCTCCAACACCACAGTTCAAAAGCATCAATTCCTCAGCGCTCAGCCTTCTTTATCTAGTCCAACTCTCACATCCATATAGGACTACTGGAAAAACCACAGCTTTGACTTAGATGGACCTTTGTTGGCAAAGTAATGTCTGTTTTTTAATATGCTGTCTAGGTTGGTCATAACTTCTCTTCCAAGGAGCAAGGGTCTTTTAATTTCATGGCTTCAGTCACCATCTGCAGTGATTTTGGAGCCTCCAAAAATAAAGTCTCTCGTTGTTTCCCCTGTTTCTCCATCTATTTGCCATGAAGTGATGGCGCATTATGGGATATCAAAGAAATCTAACATTTCCTTCCTTACAAGGAACCTAAGACACTGGCTGACAAAACCAAAACACACAAACAGAATAATCAGTAGATAACATGACAGCTCCCTGGGGGCCCAGAGGTTAGGATTCTGGGCTTTCACTTCTGCAGCCTGGGTTCAACCCCTGGTCGGGGAACTGAGATTCCACAAACTACATGGCAAAAAAAAAAAGAAGTTCTGATGTACAGAATTTTCTAATTTCAACAAAGTCCATTTGGACTGCTCTGGTGGCTCAGACGGTAAAGAATTTGCCTGCAATACGGGAGACACAGGTTCAACCCCTGGGGAGGGAAGATGCCATGGAGAAAGGAAAGGCAACGCACTCCAGTATTCTTGCCTGGAAAATTCCATGGACAGAGGAGCCTGGTGGGTACAGTCCTTGGGGTAGCAAAGAGCTGGACACGACTGAGCGACTAACACTTGTGGTGCACCGGCAGTTCAGTGGAGAGTTCTCGCCTGCCACGTGGGAGGCCCACGTTCGTTCCCGCCCCATGAAGCCACAGCGTCCCCCTGGCGGCTTCCCTGGGGGCTCCGACAGTAAAAAATCTGCCTGCAGTGCAGGAGAGTCAGGTTCCATCCCTAGGTTGGGAAGACCCCCTGGAGAAGGGAATGTCTACCCACTCCACCATTCTTGCCTGGAGATTCCAAGGGCAGAGAGCCTGGCGGGCTACAGTCCACGGGGTTGCAAAGAGCTGGACAAGACCGAGCGACTGCCACGACAACAGGACAGTATACCTCTCCACTTCAGGGACACAGAAAATGTATTTGGTCACAAGAGTTTGGGAGGAAAAGACACCAATGTGGGCAAGAGGCTGAGGGTTTGTTTTCATTTTTACATTTTACATATCCCATCACTAAAAGATGTATCTTAAGCTTCATGAAAACACAAATGTCTTCCTTGAAAGCTGATCTGGCACAAGAACCTGCAGTTCCCTTCAGTTCATCCAAAATAAAATCCCACTCTCACCATCTAGTCCTGCTTACATATATGTTTATTCTGTATCTCACTCTCACTGAATTATAAATGCCTTGAAAGTAAGAACACTGGTTGGTTTCAAGTCACCTTTGTATTCTCAGCACTGAGAACAACGCCTGGCATCTGTGGTTGTTCAATAAATAATTCTGAACTAGAAAATCCAGAGGAAAGTGTTATAAATTCAACTTGGTAAGTGTTCAAAGTCCTAGGCTCACCCTGCTGGATGACGATTGAATCCAGCCGGAGCTTCATCTCAGCGCGCTCCACTATTCTCTCTTCTACAGTGTTATCGGTTATGAAGCGGAACACTCTGACTGTCTTGGTCTGTCCAATTCTGTGTGCTCGGTCCTAGGAAAATAACTAGGTTACTCTGAATCCAGTTGAAAATTCACATAAATAACATTTGAATGTGTATCTTGAGAAACAAAATGAAAATATTCTCAAGTACAAGATGGTTTTAGAAATATGAAACACTGATGAATTCATATTCATTAACATTTCTTCAAGTCTCAATTTCAATCAAATTAATCAGTTATCTCACAAGAAATCCTTCCAGAAGTATAGAACATGTTGAATCTGTGAGAAACTACCATATTAATTTTACATATTTAAAATTGTAAATAAAATACATTGTCTTCAGACAACACAGACAAAATTATAATCTTTAAGTATGACAATAAAACTTTTTAAAAATTTCAAGTTTAAATTCAAAATGTTTTTCTACTAAATCAAATCTAAATTTTCACCACAATTAAGGGGAAAAAGTGACATGAATAAACAAACTCCACAAACAATATAAAAATCCTAGTCTAAATAGTACCCAATCAACTCCATATAAGAAGTCAAACTAATTTGAATTCCATTTTCTGTTTCACTTCTGTTAAGTTCAGAAAACACATTCTTACAAAGCATCCCTATTTCTAATTTATCGATTTCCCCCAGCCACCTTTACAAAGAGTCACAGGATGAAAGTGGCCAACAAGAAAGATGTAAGCACCACAGGTCAAGAAAGATGTAAACACCACAGGTCAAGCTATTAGCAGTACCAACTTACGAACTTTTATGTTTTTGTATTACTCTATAGATCAATAAGTTTTCTCAACATAAGAACGATTCTCTTGATCTGGCCAAGATACTCAATATGCATGGGTCTAAAAGTTTAAAAATCAAACGTGACAGGCAGTTTAGCAGCTCCCCAAACCTGTTTACCGTCCCTCCTAGGACACAACTATACTATTAGTTACCAACTCCTATGCAGTAAGTTATACTGTGTGATTTAGTGCTGGCCAATGAAAGTGGGGACACTGTCAGTTCCGACCCATAAAAAATTCCCTGGGCAATTCCCAGTTTTCTCTCCTGATGCAAAGGATATAATAAGACTCTAAGGTCCTAAGATATGGCAAAGATGTAAGATGGAAATACCCTGATTTAGATGGATGATCACCTGCAAAATACCCTCACTGAACTATTAAGTCAGAGAAAGTACAATTCTATTGGATTCAGTCACTGACATTTGTAGACTGCTCGTTAGCTTACTTTAAGTGAAAACATCTATTAAGCACAGAGAGTATTTGTTATCTCTTACCATGGCCTGAAGATCTACTTGGGGATTCCAATCTGAGTCATACAAAATCACAACATCAGCAGTAGCAAGATTGATGCCAAGGCCGCCAGCTCGTGTGCTTAACATGAAAACAAACTTCGTGCTGTTTGGTTCATTGTACGCATTGATGGACTCCTAATGATACAAAATAAAAGTCAGAAAAGTATTTTATCTGGCAATTTTGTAATCTCCCCTCCCTCCCCAGATTCTACTCACTTGTCTCTCATCATGGGGTGTCTGTCCATCCAATCTACAGTACTCATAATTCCTCCACATGCAATAATCTTCCAAAATATCCAATACCCTGGTCATCTGACTGAAGATCAGTACTCGCGAACCTGTTGGCAAATGTAACAGACCACTATCAGAAGCTTCGGAAGTAAAACAAATTTATTTAAATTTACGGCTAACCAAAACCAAGACTAACCAATTACCCCTTAATTTCAGGTAATGTAGTTACAAGGAAAAGACTACACATCATTTATTATCCAAGTCAGTCACTCCCCACATTTTTCCCATCAAGGCACAAACAGAAAATAGTAGTATTTATAAAAACACACTAAAGTAAACAAGAAAGGCTATTTGCCTCTGGCCTGGGAAATCTCGCCATCCCAAAGACATCTTTATATCCCACATACTTAAAAATAACCCTCCACCACAACAACCCTTCCCTGTGCAAGGCCCCAGGCATCCCTCGACACACATCCAGTACCCTGATTTCACTCTAGCTCTGAAGACCCACTCCAGATGGAAGGACCATTCAGGTGTGCCTAACACTTGCACCATCATCCTTCACTTAGGCCACAACTCAAATTATCCAATGCTTCCATTTCTTTAGCTAGCTGCACAATGCCTTCAGTAGGATATAAGACCAGTGGATCATTTTCGAAAATAATAACTATGAAACTATCTTATCTCAGAATCTGAGGCTGATAATCTGCTCATGTTCCACGTTCTCATGCCTGAAATGCGTAAGGATGTTCAGTAGTCTCCTACCAAGTTCTTGCCACTCTTCCCTGCATACTCAATTTCTTCAATTACTTAACTTTTAAAGAAAGCATTTTAGAAAATACATTTCCCAAGAAAAGTATAAAAAGAAAACAAATTCACTGACAACTCTAATAATGTTTTCAACAGTCAATATCCTAAAACAGATTCATCTACTGGTACAATTACCATTCTTATAAAAATATACAGAGAAACACAAATGGAGAAATTTGAAACTGGTGTACTTCATTTTATAGAATAATTTGTTCATGAAATGCCTTGATGTCTAGGATATGGTTCAAGAGTCCAAAAGGAGGAAATAGGTACAGTACTGATGAAAACAAGTTTTGCCATTAGTTTATAGTTGTTGAAGCTGGCTTCATATAAAATTCGCTCTACACTCATGTAATTTAAATAAATCTGTACACATACTCATTTTCATATAAAACTCAGCATACTGTAAATAAAATTGCTTTGGGTCCATGCATATAATGTTTAATTACATTAAAAACACACATAAACAAGTGAAGACCACCACCGTGAACACACCACCACTGTCTATCAAAGGCTCTGTGAACTGTATGAGTGGGAAGAGCACTCTTGACATATTATAACAAAAAAATGGTATTTCTAGGAACATGTATAGAAAATGAGAATTTTCCCTCAAAATCCAGTGAGTGTGACTGCCCTAACTACAGATCGCTTTCTGAAAAATTTGAGGCTTAAAACTGGGGGGTTGGCAGGGTGGGGTGTGAAGCTCAGATCAATGGATCGGAGTTTTTCAATGTCCAAACTTCAAATTTACAAAGTGCCAGTGTAGGGGAGCTCCCTCACTTTAACATCAGAATCTTAAGTTTCCACTGCTTCTCCGTTTGATGCCAGCAAGAGGTACCTTGTTCCTTTAATTTAGGGAGCAGCTTGTCTAGCACCACCATTTTGCCACTGTTGGTGACCAGATGCATGTCTGTTGTGTAAGGTGGACCCGGCTCAGCCCCATCAAAGAGATAGGGGTGATTACAGCACTTCCTCAACTGCATCAGAATGTTCAGCAGCCGCATTTTGTCCATCTTCCCTGCAGAGTTCAGTATATCTATATCCTTCATTAATATCCGAGTGTACCTAGTGAAAAGAAAAACATTTTACGATGGCTCAAATGTTCCTGGACAGGTCCCCGCCATTTTATATACTTAATCCCATCTCAACCCCAAAATACCAATACGAAACAACACATCAACTTCTAATGTGTGCTGAGGAATGTATCACCCGAACTTCTTTTTTCTTCTGTTTCTCCTTGCTGCCTTCCCCCACCCCACTCTCAGTGTTCTAATGTGCACCTATAATGCCTGGGCCTAGAGGCCCAAAAGAGTAAATTCATCTTCTTGGGATGAACTGAAACAAAACTATAATGATACAACATTTTTAAGTAATAAAGCCAAACTTTAAAAGTTAAGTTTTAAACATAATTTTAATCTGTAGTCTTTTCCAAAAGAAGAATGCTACTATCCATTATTATTCAGTGTAGCCAGTATAGCATTTGGGTAAGGAGGAAATAAGAATTATGAGAGCATAAGCATGATGATGAAAATAAAATTAATACAATAGCTTTAAATGTTAAAAGTGCATGGGCTAAGGGGAGAGAAGGGGGCAGTTAGGCTAAGGTTGGATTATGAAAAGCCTTGACACTAAAGAGTTAGACACTATCCTAAAGGAAAGAGTAATCTGTCCAAATACCAAAGTTTCAGGACCCTGAATTCTCTGAGCAACAACTTAAATAACCAAAGCCATCTATGCTTAACAACTCCAATCAGGAGGCACAAAATATTCAAGGCAGACCTTTCCATCACAATTCTAATGTAAAATTCACCAATGTGGTTATAAACGAAAAAAAAGTTTGCTTTACCTCAGCACTGATTCATGTCTTAATTCTGTATTTTAGAGCCATATAAGACAAGCCTAACTCTTTGCTACTCTATTAAAACCTTTCAAAATTTTTGAGGACATTTAGAATGGACTACTTTTTGCCCATTTCTTTGCTTTGTATCTTTTCTGTCCTTTTACCAACAACTCCAGCCCCTTAAAAATACTTATCAATGCTGAGCACTGAACTGAACATACTTGAGATGCAGTAAGAACAGAGTGGCTAGATTATTTCCCTCCTCTGAACACTTAAATCAGCAGTTTCTAGCCTTTTAAGATTTCATGCACCCATAAAACTTTTAAAAAAAGGAAAACAGAAAAGACAAAAACAACAGAAACTTAAAAGGTTTTCAGTTTTCTCAGTATGCCCTGTTTAGGTGCTTTTAAAATAGCTATCATGTGTCATTACTGTAACTTCACAAAAGGACATTTTAATCTTACCTAAAACAAAACATCAGCTCAAAATGGACTTATAAACTAAATAAATATAGCTTTCTGAGATAAGAGAAAGCTCCTAACTTTTCTCAGACCTCTACAATCTCCAACTTCATCAGGGACCAGCAGGAGCCCATGGGCCGGTATTTATGACCCACCACATTAACCACGTCTCCCATCCGTGCCACCATAGTTTCTTTTTTAAAAACCCATGTAGAGGGCTTTACACCCATCTCTGTTAAATGCCAAGTTTAACTTTTGAATTCATAAACTTCCCAAGCTGATTGTCATCTTTAACAAAGACTTGGTATCATAAATTTGATGAGAAGTCCTAGGTTCTATATCCGGGAAACTGGTCAGGCTGAGCGCACACCAGCAGACTGAATCCCTTGACGACACAAGCACAAAAGCAAAGTACAAATGAAAGTCAGTGAAGAATTAAGAATGATTTCAAAAACGTCTCAAAATACATACCATTCCCTTTGCATTTTGCTGAGGCCCACATAGATTTTTACTTCCTTCTTTGGAGGTAAACTCTTTTCAACATCAGCCTTAATTCGACGAAGGAGGAATGGACGCAAAACCTTAAAAGAGCAGAAAGAAATGGAGATGACCTTATTGGTAACATAAGTAGTATTTCAGGATCTCAAAAGTGTCCATTAAATACACAGAAATGTGCCTTCTTGAATATCAAAAGATTCTTAGGACTTCTTTCTAAATATGTAATTTATTATTACAGACTTCCTAAAGAGTATGTTGAGGATTACTCAATATATAATAAGTAAACACTTGATACACTTGTCATAAAGTGTAAAAAAAGTAGTAAATTTTAAAAATGATATTTTCAACATTCACTGCCTTTCAAATTTAAAAACTAGTTACTTAAGAAAAGGCTAGGTCCACATTATGATGTCATCATGGTTACTGTTCCCTCATTTCTTATCTTTTTCTCATGGAAGTAGGCAAATATAAAGTATACAAATTGTAAATATATAGTTCAATACATTTTAATCAAGCAAACATAGCCATGTAACTATCTCTTAGATAAATAGAACATCCCATAAATCCTTCTGTAACCTTTCCAGTCACAATCCCCTCGCCTTCCTTCCCAAAGGTAAGCAATATTCAGTTTTTAACATCATACATTAGTTTTGCCGGGTTTTAACTTTATTTATATACAAAGACTCACAGTATATGCCCAATTTATACCTGGTTTCTTTTACACAGTATTATATTTGTGAGACATACCCCTGTTGCATATAGCTAATTAATTTTCATAAAATAATTTTAAGACAGCTATAAAGCAAAAGATACCCTTTTATATCTTCCTTTGTTCTACTTACCACTAGCTTATAAAAATGTGATCAAACAACAAAAATGGTTGAGAAAATAAGCAACGCCTCTCGAGTATCATCCCGAGAAGCTGGCACCAGCTGCCAGCACGTGAGCGAGGACCTTCGGCCCCACGAGCCCTCTTCCAGCGCTGTCTGTGTGTGTGCAGCCGGGCAAAACCAGCAAAGAACTCACTCAGCTGACTCGTGACTTCTGGGGCTAACATGCACAAGTTAGGCTCTGGTGCGGGACTGGTTACAACTAAAGAAAACTCCTTTATCAAGGAAGAATTCTCTCATGCCCAAGTACACCATGTGATTGTGAACACACTCTTTCATTACAAGACACAGGAGCTACGGTGGGAATCTCAGGACAGCGCGGAGAGGCAGCTACCGGACCTGTACCCCCCACCCCAGCCCGATTTGAGAAGCATCTTCATGCTACTATCTAAGTGAAATAAACAAATGCCAAAACTGGTATTCTGTTGTGCTTTAGTATGCTTTACCTACATGTACCTATCTATTTATTAAGCAAAGTCTATGCATACACCCCACAACCCTCTGAACAAATAAATCTAAATTGAGTGCTTACATGCTTGAATGCCATCTAAACTGAAACAAAGGTGTCTAGGAGACCATTACCTTCAAACATGTAGAAAAATAAAATTTCAGTACACAGAATTTTAGAGAACCTTAAAATTAATTTATACACAAATATTTGAATACTCAAAAGTTTTAAATTTTTTCCCCTTCATCAAATATCCACTTTGAGCCAGGCATTATGCTAGGGATACAAAGGCAAATAGAGGACACATATGGCTTTGTGTTTACAATCCAGAGGGAAAGCATTTGTAAAGGAGTCATTTCAGTAACCTGTGCAAAGTCCTATAATGTTAGAATGTTGGATTATTAAAGACAGGCTAGAGAGGAGACTCTAGGCTGGCCTCAGCCTGGGTACTCATGGAGAAGGGGACATCACCACCGAATCCTGGCTCAAGTATTATTCGTAAAGGCAGGGAAGAGAATACTAGATGTGGAAGAAAAGATAAGCAGAGACGCAGAAATTAGCACATTAGCTACAGAAAACCGACAGTGGGGCCAGCAATTTTAGCAAAGTAAAGCTTGACTAAGAAGTCAAACAGCAGCTGGAGAACACTGCCAACAGGAACATTAGCTCTCTGAAGGAGGAGTGATGGTGCCCCACAGGACATGTTTCTAGGGCCTTGAAACATTTCTGATCGTCACAAGTGAGGGCACACTACTGGCACATACTGAGCAGAAATGTCCAGGATGCTGCTACTCAACAAGAAAACCACCTTCCCATCCTCCAAAAACTGCACCAAAATGTCAACACAAGTTGAGAAACCCTGAGTTAGGTCATGAAAGGCCTTGTATGTCATGCTTACATGCTTTATCCTGCTGGTCCTGGTATTATAATCTGGGGTCTGTTAGAGAAATTTCTATCTTCCTACCAACTTTCACTTGTGAATCTTCACAGGAAGGAACAAAGCTGTATGTCACAGTAAAAACATCAACTCTGTTCACACTGCACTATTAGCAGTTGCTTGTATACAATCAATTGATTTAAGAGCAACAGATGGACCTTTAGCCTTTCAGAAGCAAATCTGTTAGATTCTCCTATGGAAGGTAAATAGAACTAAAGATTCCAAAACTTGTTCATGTTAAGTTCTTCCGCAACTCTTCTTCCCCTCACTGTACGTTAACCCTAAGGGATTAATTAATTAATATACTAAGTTAGAATTTCACCCTAGGTTCTAAGACTGAAACTGCCATACATTACTCCCTCCTCACATCATAAGAATAAGAACGAAAGTGGGCAGATTCAAACAGATCTGACTGTAAAGCCACTGTGCTCTTTGTTAACAGAAAAATAATCTACTAATCTGTATCATTTTTCCCATTAGAAACATGCTTTTTTAACCCTACTCCAAAATACTTACCATATGAAGCCTCTCAACTAGCTTTTGATCCCCAAGGCAATTATTTGTATCAAACCAGGAATCAAAGTCCTAGATTAACAAACAAAAAAATTCATCAAGATTAGAGATAATAGTAACGTTATGTGTGTTCAGTCGCTAAGGCATGTCTAAGTCTTTGCGATCCCATGGACTGCAGCACACCAAGCCTCCGGGCCTTCACTACCTCCCCGTTTGCTCAAATTCATGTCCATAATAGTAACTGCAAATACCTTATTATGCTAGGTTACATAGCATATAACAACTTCTAAATTAATATTTGAACTGTGAACTGCAAAAATCACTTAGTTCCTTTTTTTAATGTGTGTTATTGTTAGCAATTCATTTTAGAATCATGTATTTCCTAAACATCAAGATGACAAGTTTCAAAATGAAAAGAAAATAACTGGAGACAGTTTGTAGATATGAAAATCAATATTCTTGAAAAAAAAGTTTGTTTCAGAAAATCTTAAAAGGTAAAACCACTGTGCAGTTTGCTCTCTAAGACCACTCATATACCTCAAACACAAGGTTTCTAGAGCAACGTCAATTTTTGTTAAACTTACTCAAAGTAAAATTGAGAATACCAACATTTCATTAGTATTTGGGTAGGATTTAAAAAGGACAGTTTCCCTAGCTTTACCTCTTTAGCATGTGTATTATATACAGTTGGCCCCTGACCACCGCAGAGGTTAGGAGCACCAACACTCCATGCAACTGAAAATCCACATGTTAACTTATAGTCAGGTTAACCACTGCATATTATGCAGAACTGTAGTATTTACCACTGAAAAAAAATTCGTGCATGTGGACCCACCCACTTCTACTGTTCAAGCATTAACTGTATTTGCTATATTAGTAAACATAATCTTAGAACTGTGTCAACTAAAACAAAGTTTTAACAGAGATTATTAAACAAATAAACACGTCAATGGGGTAAGAAAAATTATCTCAAAAAGAAAAATCAAAATACGTAAAAGCAGAACTAAAGGAGCTGGCTGACACTGATTAAATTGCCTTTCAAGAATACAATCTTCTCAAAAAAATTTTAAAACGTAAAAATAAAAATAATAAAATCTACTCTTAAAATGATCCTTACATAACACACCCAATCAAAATTAACACCTTTTTGGAACTTATTTGAATAAGCTCTTCAAAGCCACACACACACACACACACACTCTCTCTCTCCAGAAACAGGAGCAAAGGTTCAAAAATGAAGTCGAGCCTGACAGAAAACCAAAATTACTAATTGCACAGACTGTCGACATAATGTACATTTTGTTACGTGCAACCAAGAGTTCAAATTATCAATCAACCATTTCTATCACCACAAATAACCTATCAAAGGTAAGAATTAGTCTCTATGCTTGTTAGACCATAAGAAAATATGGCTAGACAGACTTCACCAAATTTGAAGGCCATCCTGGGAAGAGGCCATCCTGGGGACTTAAAACTCAGGCAACAGGAAGTACCCAAATTCCCTTGGGGAATATCCTGAGCACCACCTTAAGAAAAAAGCAGTCCACCTAGAGCAGTGTCAGGCCAACATGACCACCAATAAGAATGCGAACCTAGGACATTCCAGAGAGAACAAGCCATGACTTCAAAAATGAGACTGAAATCAAAGGCACAAAAGTAAATAAATTCTCAGGATGCAAACAAAACTTGGTTGGTTACATGAGGCTAACTACCTAAAAGAGTGAAAAAGTAATGATTATCTCAAGCAGTACGAAAAGGTAGGCCAAACTCCGCAGTACGAAAAGGTAGGCCAAACTCCTTAATTCTTCTGGTTTTACTGAGATAAACTGACAGCTCTGGATGACGTTTAAAGTGTAGAGCGCAATGACAATGTTTAGAGAACATCCATCATTTAATATAGATACAAAATTTTTGATAAATAGAAAAAATATTGTGAAGAGAACTTTAGGATTTATTGTTATTTAATCTTAACAATTTTCATATATAACATGCAGCAGTGTTCCATTTATCATGCTGTACATCTCAAGTACTTAATTATCTTATAAATGGAAGATAAATAAGTACAATGAACTTTGTACCTTTTAACTGCCTTCATCCAATTCTGCTTCTCCCCTGGTTCCCACCTCTGGTAACCAAAATTCTGATCTCTTTCTATATAAGTTTGTATGTTTCTTGAAGCAGGCCAGTTCTATTACAAAAATATTTAGTATCAAAAAATTACTCCGAGAAAATAATACGAAATACTTACATCAGCTGAATTAAAGACATCTGGTAACAAAAAATTAAGAAGTGACCAAAGCTCATGCAAGTTGTTTTGAAGAGGTGTTCCAGTTAATAATAGTCGATTTGTAGTCTTGAATTCCCTCACTATTTCTGACAACTGAAAAAACAAATTCATCATTAGAATGAATATTCTGCATACTGATCAAATTCTAAACTAAGGCACAAATGATTTTCAAATCTAAATATCAAATTACCTTGGATTTTTCATTTTTGATCCTGTGAGCTTCATCAATAACTAAGTACCTCCAATTAAATTTTTTGAAAACAGACTTTTCTTTAATAAGCATTTCATAAGAAGTTACACATACATCCCATTCTCCTGGTAACAAAACATCTCTGACAAAAGCAGCCTGTTTAACAAAAGAAAAAAAATTCCATCATGCAGAAATAAACTATATATTAAATTTACTGATGACAAGGACATAATCTATTATGTAAAGGGGCGTGGGAATATTAAAAAAGAAAAAAGAATTAAGAGTTATCTATAGTACACAAGCAGCTAGAACTAGCTCAAAGTAACTTCATTAATCTTGTCACAGCCATGTAATAAATAACTGACAAAATTCTTTGGTGCAAAAGTCAATAGACTAATTCTTAAAATGTCTCTTTCCACAATGCCACTAAGTGTTGAAATTTTTTGGACACAGGTTTAGAAAAGGATAAAGAGTTTTCTGACATAAAGATAGATAAGGACTAAAGGTTAGTTTCCAGTAAGCATTTTCATTCATTTTAAGTTTATAGATCTATTAAGACATTGCTATGAATTTTCTCATTTTACAGCTGAGGAAACTAAAGCAAAGACTGGTTAAACCACTGGGTTTCAAAGCATAGTAAGGATTCTGTAACTTAAAATACCCGAAGCAGTTAAAAAGGGAGAAAAGAAAAGAAATCTAGTCATCACTGATAGCTGAATGAAGGGAAAACAAAATTTAATATATAGTCCTTCAATACATTATGAGTCCATTTTTTAATCCAAATTTTATATTCTTAATAGTGTCAATTATTTCCATTGTTGGTGGTGCTATTTTAGTCGCTAAGTTGCCTGATTTTGTGACTCCATGGACTGTAACCCACAAGGCTCCTCTGTCCACAGGATGTCCAAGGCAAGAATATGCAGTGTGTTGCCATTTCCTTCTCCAGGGGATCTTCCTGACTCAAGGATCAAACATTCTTTACCGCTGTGCCACTAGGGAAGCCCACATTATTTCCATTTCCGCTCCAAAAAAGGATGTGTTAACTGATCAATATTTTAACTTATTCTGATCAATATGATACCAACTTGTCAAGTTACTATTTATATTTTTACCACTTACATTATTATGAAGAAATTGCTCTACAATGGGAATAAAGCCTTCAACTTTATAACCACCCCCAAAGAGCAGGAGAAACAAACTATACTCTTATAGCTTTCTATAGTCTACAATTCCTTTTTCCCCAGTATGAATCTTAGCCATCAAGATAACATTCCACTTACAAATTACTAATATTTATGAAGACCAAGCTTATTACTGGGACCCTTCCTCTTCTTTTATCCCTCCTCTAGTTATCCCCTTTCCCCAAACCTAAATTCAAATTCTTTTAATAGCAAACATGTAATGAAATATGAGAAGCTTACCCTTTGTTCTTTATCTCCTATTAAACAAACAGATCTAAGTGTTGGTACCCATCTCTTGAATTCACTCATCCAGTTGTGTAACGTAGACTTAGGCACCAAAACCATATGAGGACCAGGAATGTTTCTATAGTGTTTCATGTACCCAAGAAGAGAAATTGTTTGAAGTGTCTTTCCCAGGCCCTGAAAGAGAAAATAACCACAAAGCAATGAAACAGAGAACAAAACAGACTCCTGTATTTATATTTCCTGACTGGTACAGAAACATTTAAAAGAAAAGCTATATGCACACCTAACAAATAGCAAGAACTTGATATGTGTCAAGTGTGCAAGCGTTATGGCATTTAACCTTCACCAGTCTGTGAAGGATGTACCATTACCACCTCCACAAAGCTCAGATACAAGCTTTCCCAGGGTCACCCAGCAGAGCTAGAATTGAGACCTATTTCTTCTGACTCCATTACTTTCTCCAAGCAGTTGTCTTAGCACTGTAGCTATAGAGAAACTTAAAACATTCACTATATAACTAGTCAATAGTAAACAAGATAAAATGTTTTACAAGATAGAACTGTACAACGTGCCATCACAGGGAAAATATTTGTTGATGATATTCCATTAATCCCCCCTGTGTCTCTCAGAAGTGGGGGGAAGGGAGCAAGGGGAGATGGTCAAATCATTGTATTACAAAAGTCAACCAAAGGCATGCTTCTCAAAATGTATATTTTTAAATTTATTACACTTTCATAGGTAGTAATTTCTCACAATTGAAGTATAGATATAGATCCCACTTAGGCAACTAAAGTGAGCTTTATTAGTGTGACACAGGATTAGTTTGCTAACAGCCTATAGTATAATCAATAAATTATATCTTACAAATCTTTTATAAATCTAAACGGTGTACAAGGTTTTAAATTATAAAATGTGGACCTCTACAAAAGCTACCAAACACATACCATTTCATCTGCAAGGATACCATTGATGCCGTTCTCATACAAAGAAATGAGCCAATTTAATCCTCGGACCTGATAATCTCTCAGTTTACCCCATTTTACATCTAAGAACAAAAGAAAAATGACATGCACATTTTAAAGACAAGAAATACAAGTGGGCAGCCCTTCGTTCATTTGATACACACAGGTTTAACGTGGGCCTACACATCTTTATTCTGACCGTGCCTTCTCCACTAGATTTTAAGAATGGGAGTTTTGCAAGTCCCACGTTAGGAAAGGCAGCTGCTGTGGTGTGGAGCAGAGAAGGAGCAGATGGATACGGAAGACAAGAAACACGACGGAAGGCATCAGAGTGCCCGGCCACTCAGGCCTTACGTTACCATGTATCGGTCCTAGGGACTCTCTGACCGAGTTCCTTTTTCAATGTCTGCACAAGTGTTTCTGAACAAGTGTTTTCACCTTCCCTGATGACCAAAACAGAGGTTCACTGGGGACTGTGTTTTTCTCTTAACAAAGGGGAAATGAATAGAAATTATTAATAAAAGACTTTTTCCTTTACCCTTCTCCAAGAGGTCCTACAAAGAGGAACAATATCTTTTTCAGGGTTTACTATACATTTCCCATCCCAGAATAATTGCTAAATATATGGATCACAAATAACCCAACTTTAAAAAAAAATACATCTTTTAAAAAACATATATTCTATACTCCATCCCCTTTGACAAACACTGCTCTGAGATGAAATGTTAATCAACACTAGGAAAACTGGTTACACTGTGAGAATGTGAAGAAGAGACAACTCAAATACTTCAAATTTACTTTCTCTCTGCACCACAAACCTAGCCCTGGCCTCTAGCTTCATTATAAGAAATGAAAACTGGGTACTCTGTAGCCAAAAGAAAAAAAAAAAAATTTTGGAGATACATACTTTAACCAGACTGATACATTTCTAACCAGATCCTATCCTCCCTGAAGTTTAGTCTGCTAAGAGTTCAAGGTGACAGTTAATTATTAAAACAACCAATCCAAATTATAAATCCTATACTATTATAAGTTTTTTTTTTTTTTTGCTCACAACCACTATGATCATACAAACTTGTCATCAAGTGAGAAAGACAAAGGAGGTCAGGGAAAAAAATTACTGGCCTTCAGTAAAGAAAACTGTGCCACCAGACAACCAAGAATACACATGCATGCATGCTTTGCCGCTTCAGTCGTATTCTACTCTTTGCAACTTCATGGACTGTAGCCTGTCAGACTCCTCTGCCCATGGGACTCTCCAGGCAAGAATACCATAGTGGGTTACCATGCCCTCCTCCAGGGGACCTCCTGACCCAGGGATCGAACCAATGTGTCAGTCTCTTGCACTGGCAGGCGGGCTCTTTACGACTAATGCCACTTGGGAAACCCAAGATTATATGTAAGTAAAACCTAAACCTGGTTAACCATGTTTTCTTTTGGAAAACCATTTATAAACTTTAAAACAAATACAAAATCAGGAGATGAGTAAACAAAGTCTTTTAACAAGTACCTTTTCCTACACATCTTTCTTCCTGGGGCAAACATACGGCAAATGCCATTCCCATTTTTACATATACATTCAGGAAACAAGCACAATGGTGTTTTATGCCCTTCTGAAATATAGCATCACTATCATAATGATATACTATCACTTCTAGCCAAAAAGTATCTGAAGTTCATTTTACAATCAATAAATTTCAAAAGATTACTTAAAATTCCCTTTATAAATTATAGCCAAGAAAAACCCCAACATTAACCAAAGGCTACAAGGAGATGTTTTAAAGATGAAGTAATTAAATATATACAACATACATGATGGAGAGTCTTCAAACCGAGTGCAAACATTGGTTGCTTTGGAGCTTTCTGTTAATAATTCTTCATCTTCTTCTTGCTCTGTTCTTCGGTGTCGATAGCTGCCAAGTTTAAAATGAAATCAAGCGATTTGAGTCTTGGCTTTAATTACCAGCTTTCAACATAATAGTCAACAGGCTGACCAATATTTCACAGTATCTTAAAAGGCATGTAAATGAAGACTATAGAGTAATACCTTAGGTTAACCAGAACCTGATAAACATAAATGTGATAATCTAATTTCAATGAAAACTGCAGTAAGAAAAACCTCATAGTTTATATTTTAATGTTAAGTATTTTGCTCCCACCCCAAAAATAGTTCCCCCAGAAATCACATTTTAAAAACTACATTCACCAAAAGCTGCAGAATTTGCAGAACAGAGACTTAGGGCTTAGGCAATGACTCTTTAACTACAGATTCATCAGAACTACTTGAAACTTGTTAAATACACATGCCCAGATTTTACATCCCAACAGAGTCAGATACAGTTTCCTAAAAACTAAATTTTTGTAGCTATAATATTGCCAGATTTCTTAATCTCTAAAGGACTCTGTTAGTAAAACTACTTACTCCCCAGTTTTCAAATTTCCAATTATACCTGTATACTTTCAACAAATATTTTCATTTAAATAGAAAACAGTAGATTATATTCCACTCTTGTGGGTCTCTAAATCTAAATTATTGCTTGATTTCTATTAAAACTACATGCTTTGTGGGAAAGATAATCAGCCTTCCCAGATAGAGAAACATTCCTCAGAAATGCAAGCGAAGGCAATAAAAATCCAAGAATTTTTTTTTAACAGCGCTTTTTTTTCATATTTATCTGGCTGCACCGGATCTTGGCTGTGGCATGTAGGATCTCTGATCTTTGCTGTGGCATGCAAACTCTTAAGTTGCGGCATGTGGGATCTACAGTTTCCTAACCAGGAGTGGACCCCGGGCCCTCTGCATTGGGGGTGTGGAGTCTCAGCCACTGGACCACCTGGGAAGTCCCTTCCTGCTTGTCACATGTGTTTACTTCTTGTGCTTCTCTGCACTCCAATCTTATGAAAACTTAATTCAAAGATCTACCCCTCACCCCCAAGTTACTCTCCATAAACTAAGAAAGAATCTTAACTTTGCTTTTTTTAAAAAATAAAATCTCAAAAAAATAAAAAAATAAAAAAAAATAAAATCTCCTTCATAATGTATTATCAAGATGACTGATTATTATGGTTGTTAAACTAAAGATAAAAGTTGGCATATGCTTTGTTACTTCAATTAACGCTTACTTTCAAGCAATGAGATTGCCCTAAATTTATTATTACTAACCAAACATCTTAGTTAGGGCTTCCCTCATAGCTCAATTGGTAAAGACTACACCTGCAATACAGGAGATGCAGGTTCAATTCCTGGGTCAGGAAGATCCCCTGGAGAAGAAAATGGCAACCCACTCCAGTATTCTTGCCTGGAAAATCCCATGGACAGAGAGGAGCCTGGCAGGCTACACTCCATGGGGTCGCAAGAGTCGGACACAACTTAGCAACTAAATCACCACCAAACATCTTAGTTATCCAACCAGCACAAATTCTAAGAAAGAATCTATAATTCAACATGTAAGAAGTACTTTAAAAATTTTGCACCACCACCTAACAATGGCACCATACAACTTGACATTTCCCTTTATATAAAGAAACTAAGTATATAACAAAAATTTTAAGCAGACTACCATGACATAAATCATCATACCATCTACACACAAACACAGACTTCAGATAATAGCAGTACTCTCAATTCACATACATGGTTTAGGAGACTAAAGAATGCCCCAAGTCAGATCTAAGTTCAAAGTCAGATTATTCTAATTCCTTCTAGATGATATTAAGTAGGCCACTTAACCTCTGCATTTGTTTCCACTCCAAGGAGAAGGTAACATCTGAATTCCCCACTCAATCCATGTAAAAATAAAACCATTATGCCTATATTTATTTATACATGTATGGCTATATCCTGCCAAGCCAACTGGGCCAAATAAATAACAGCACTATAACTATTTTTTTAATAAAATGATTTTGTGCTTCTAATGAAGTCTGGTTCAACTATTAACTATCAACTACTACTCACTCGCCAACTGATAGCAAGTTCTGTTTCTCATCCTTTTTTATTCGTGGACGCCCTGGTTTCATCTTCAAAGGTGAGGTTGGAGTCTTCTGAGCAGCAGGCTGAATGAAATGTGCAAACAGTTCTGTCTGCTTTAATAAATACTCAAATCTATTTGCCCGGTCAGTTTGCTGGAAGAAATGTGAAAAACCATTTTATCAGAATATCAATAAAAATTCAGAAATCAAAATTTCAACATCTCCATACAACAATCCCAGCAATAAAAAGGAACTACTGCAACAATATAGATGAGATTCAAAAGTATTATACTATGTGAAAGAAAGCAAACATGAAACTACATATTATATGATCCAAAATTCTAAGTAGTGATTTTCTCTATGAAATTCTAAATCGTGATTTCTCAGAAAGGAGATCCGAAGCGTCAAAGGGATGAGAGCAGGAGCAATCGTTTCGGGGATGATAGAACTGTTCTACATCTTGACTGTACGGTGTTTAAATGGCCTCAGCTATTTGCCAAAACTCACTGAATTAAAAACATAAAACTACTGTGTGTCAGTTATACTTGAATGTAGTTGAAGAAAAAATATCAAAAAAATAAAGACACTGCAATACAGGTGTATTTATTCAGAAGAGGGGGATATGCTGTGCTAAATTTTAAAATGCTATCAGGCTTGAAAAACATCTATTAAATTCATGAAATATTCATTAACCCTATGTAGTTCTTAATACCATTTCTTATTTTCATATCTAAGATCTGCTAATTTGAGTGTTTCCTATTATCACACAAAGAGAACGGAAGACCAAAAAAACTTAAGACCTTGAAATCAAGTTCTTATCAAAATAAACAATGGAAATCTAGAGCCTTTAGACAACAGACTTTTTACAGACACATCAATAATTTGATTTTAAATAAGGAGAAACAAGAAGACAAGAGTTCAATAAACAGAGAAACTAGTTACTCAGTATCTCTACCTATAAATGTTTAAAATGTCAACTTTACAATGAATCACAAAACATTTTACCTAGCAGCCACCAAAGGATGTGCTTTTTACATGAAAACATAATTGTAAACATCACACCAATGTAAAACCGAAGCCCAGTTTGATACTGAAGCCATGTGCAGACAGCGTGTCGCTGGATGAAATGCAGCCAATCCACACACAGACAACAGGCTGTCAGCATGCTTCTCCTTAGTAATGTCCTACCAACGACAAGCTTCAGTCGTTTATGTTTTAAAGTAATGAACTGAGATCCATATATACGTATTTTGCACAATTTTATTTTCTAATACATATATAGTAAAAGAAAAACCAAAAACATGCAATGAGAAAATGATGCTATTTTAAAAAGACTATTCTATTATTGTAATTATATTTGGATCAAGATAAATAAGCTCTGGAAATAAATTCACATAGGTCAGAGTGTAAGATATTTTAAAGCAAAAGTTACTCTACAGTACTCAAGTCACTGAATATATATTCTCTTCTTTAAAAACGTTTTCAAATCAACATTTTCTTCTTAAATGTCTACTCAATTCAAAAAATACTTTTGTGTGCAGACCAGAAAAATTATTTTGTTTATGAAGTTTTCATTATAGTACAATATTGAAAATAAAACATAACAAGTAAATTATGAAGACTGTCAGAAAACAAAAACTCAGAAGTAAAAATAAAGCACAGTAAGAACACATGGGAAGTGGGAATAGCACCAAATTTTAAGCAGGATGATTAGGAAAATGCCAAGAGATGATGTTTCAGAGAAGGGAGGAGTCCTCCCAATTCTTAGACCTTATCACACCTCTCTAGTGCTCAAGATCTTTTAATGGTTCTAGCTGTCTTAAGATGGTATTTTTTCAAACTGTGGTTCATGATCCATTAGATCAGAAATATCCAAAATCTTTGTTATCTTCTACAAGGTCAAGTCTGAGAACTACTACCTTGAAGAACGAAGTATAAACTTCACCAGAGCCCTACAAAAGATATCATAATTTCCAAAATCCTCTCACTGATTCAAGTAGTGGTGGAGTTACAAACTGTTGCAAAAAAACAAGGAGTTTAGAACATTTACAGAGTAAGCTTTCAGTAGAACTGCAGCAAAGGTTTAAGGGGATTAACGGGCAAAGACCTCACTGCTTGAAAAATGAAAACGTTAAGATAAAAATGACAAAAGGGGTGTAAAGAAAACGAACCTATCTACAAAACAGACAAAGAGATCTGACTTGCGGTTGCCAAGGCAGAGGAGGGGAGGAGAGGGATGCACGGAGAATTTGGAGCTGACAGTTGCAAAGTGTTACATTTATAATAAACATCAAAGGTCTTACTGTATAACACAGGGAACTATATCCAACTTCCCTCAAATAAACCACAACAGAAAAGAATATTTAAAAGATTGTATACACGTGTTAAACTGAATCACTCTTCTGTATAGCAGAGATAGGCACATTATAAATCAACTATACTTCAATTAAAATAAGAGGTGTAAGGAGAAAAACTACTTCCCAAAGAGCAGAAACAAGAAGATCAAGAACCTAAAAAAAAAATGAATCGTAAAATTAAACCAAAGGTTAAAATCAATAGCCTTGGAAAAAGCATCTTTCTCTAAGAAAAGGACCAGGATAGTAGAAGCCATACATGTTTGGAAATAAAGAGGAAATAAATTGACAATGGGCCTGTAATTCTTTGTGGAGGAAGACTGAAAGTGAGAGCATGACAGAAAAGTAGAAGAAACTAAATCAGAGTGGCAAAGTCTTAGAATGGCTAAAGGACTGTTAGAAATAACACAGTGAAAGCCAAAGAAAGTGAAAACCATAAATTTATCCCAGTACCAATCAGAGTAATTACTTTAGTTTTCGCAAGCAGTACTTGGCATCTTGGGTTCAAGAATAAAAAGTGAGTATCAAGACTTACCTATGAATAGGATCTAGCAGATGATGAGGAGTCTGCTCAGAAGAAAACTGCTTGTCAAGGTCATGATTTTGAAAAAGGAAATTAAAGTAGGAGACTGAAAAATTCATAGGAAGTGAGAAAAAAATTGCAATAAAGGGAGCTGTGGAGATGAGAAGCATTGTAAAGAATCACTGAAAACCTCCATTATATAATCAGATCAGTGTCAGACTTCACAAAAACAGATCTGGAAGAAGCTAGATCATGAGAAAGGAGCCAAGTGAAGATGCCAATGAAATAATTCATGAAACAGAGAATAATGAACTAGGGTGATGGGGAAAAGATAAAAGAAATATTTGTGAAGTTAAATCTGCCAAGACTATTAAAACTATGACACACTGTCATAAACAGCTTGGGTATTTATTATGAAAAACTTTCATTCATTGAGAGAACACTACATAACTGCGTGGGAAAGAGATAATGAATTCAATTTCGGATATTCCTAAATAAGACTTACCAAAGGGATTTAAATGTTCAACAAGCAAATGAAAATACAATGATTGGCGGCATCTGAGCTAAATATTCAGAAGTACTCATTTAAACGTGGCAGATGAAAACCAGTGACAAGGCTAAAACTGTCCAAGAACAAATGTTCAAAATGTAATGAAGGACAAACGAATAATCAAGTAAATAAGGTATTATCAAAGAAAAAAGGTCTCTCAAGGAAAGAAAAAATTTTGTGGAGTGGCCAATGGTGTCAAATACAAGTATGATTAAGGAGAATGTAACTAAAAATAAGCCAAAGAATTGGCCATTAAAATTACTAGTATATCACTTCCTAGCCTTTTGGCTAAGATCAAGTAGAGAATCACTAATATAGTGTTAATGACAGAATCTAAGTTGTGAAGGTTTAGAGGAATGACTGGGAAAAGTAAAAATGGAAAAACATCTTTTCTTCAAATAAGACTGACAGCAAAGAAAGGCGACAGGACAGTTACAGATATACACAAAATGTATATAAACAAAACGTAACAGAAATCATATAGAGTAATACATCACTTATACTGCACATATTACAATATGCATTATGCACATTATGTATGTGTATACAGATACATATATGCAAACTTTTAGGACTTTGAAGCTATTTTTAGAAATTTCAAAAATATTTGCTGATATTGATGAGAAAGTCAAAGAACAAGGGGAAAGTAATACTTGTTAAAATCAGTATTCTATGTGCCAGATACTATTCTGGATGCTGAAGACAGAAAGACTAAGACACTGTTTCCACGCTTAAGGAGGATACTGTATTGTGTAGTGACGATATTCTTACACATGCTATTTTAACTTTTTAAGATTAAAAAAAAATTAAGTTTAATCTATATAAAGCACATAGAACAGGGCTCGGTACATACTATTCATTCACTGTTAGTCATTATTATTTAATCTAAACTTAAATTCAAAGCTCTTTGTAGGTACTGGTTAACTCATGGTAAAATAAAGATTCCCAAGAGGATGTGAAATGTGAGCTGGATCTTTTGCAAGTATAATATTCATATTCTCTTTTGTAAAGCTTTCATCCATATTATAAAAAGGCAGTGGGCAAGAAATATTCCTTTTCTACATACTACATGTCTTTGTATTTTCTGTTGTAAGCATATGTGCTCAGCTGCTTCAGTCATGTCAGCCTCTGCAACCCTAAGGACTGTCGGCGCCTCTGTCCATGAGACTTGCCAGGCAAGATCACTGGAGTGGGTTGCCATGCTCTCCTCCAGGGGATGTTCCCTAACCAACGATTGAATGTGTGTCTCCTGCATTGTGGGTAGATTCTTTACCCACTGAACCACCTGGGAAGCTCATTATATAGTGTATATGTTATTATATATTATACATGTATTACTCGCTTTATAACCAGTAGAGTACAATGCTAGACAGATGCAGAATAAACACATCTTGAATAGTTACTTCTCTGGTCTTTTAACTCATCTCACTCCCAATGCTAAATCTAAAAAGGAGTATTAATACAATCCACATATTTATATACTATGTGAATTCATGAAATACATCTGTATTTGCTTTACATCATCAAGTAAGTCGAGTAAGATAAAAAAGTTACAGTACTCCATGTTACACATATTTAGGTATCTGTGCCTCAACTGCAGTAAATTTAATCACCTAATAAAAAACTATGACGACTATTCATATACCTAGAACATACCATTTTTTCTTCATAGGTGGGATCTGGTTCTTGGATTTCTTTTTGCTTTCCAGGAGATGCATTGTCAAATACTTCCTGGTAAGAGGGAAAAACCATGGTTTGTTCTTCAAGAATACTCAACATACCATTATTACACTGATTTCAGCCCAAAACACATTCAAAGTAATACACTCCCGTCCTGAATTTCCTAGATACCTAAATGGCAGCCATCCTATCTCATAGGAAACCTTGATGCAAAATATGACAATAATAACAATTCACTTAACCCAAATACATAAACCGCATGGCCACTGCCAAGATTATAGCACAAGGTTATTATCTCCAACATCCTAGAACAAAAATACTTAAAGCAAATCTGTTTTGTTTTCTAACCAAAAATTATAAAGCGAAATTGAACAATATAAATTGTGAAGGAAATGTTCCCCTTTAATAAAACTGCAGTATCTACTGTACTACTACCCAAATGTATACCTGGGAAGTCACAGTCACCCTGTATTTCCATCTAAAACATTAAAAAAATTCATCATGCACCCTAAAGTGAATACTTTAACTATAATTTGATTAATTGATAATAAATGTGCTATTTTTGCAAGTTTATTCACCCTGACATTCAGAAAGTCACAAAAGCCAAAAAAACAGCACCAACTTCACTGCAAAGTTCCACCCATCCATTAAAAGAACACAAGAACAGCTGGTGAAAAGTACAGTTTTCATTAATGATGTACTGGTCTGTGGTGCTACATACTATAACAAAGTTACCTATGATTAAAAAGCTGAGGGGATGGGCCTGGTACAGCACTAATATGACGAAATCAAATGACCCAAATTCAAGTCTAACTTCAGTGCTAAGACCTTTATGAACATGTGTAACCTTAAGCTCATCACAAATCTCTGGTCTCCAGAGGAAAAGTGACAAAGCCACCTATCTAGAATAATTCAGAAAGTGGTACTGGGATACCATGAAAAGTTGAATATTTCTTTC
Organism: Cervus canadensis; assembly: GCF_019320065.1. Classification (NCBI taxonomy): domain Eukaryota; kingdom Metazoa; phylum Chordata; class Mammalia; order Artiodactyla; family Cervidae; genus Cervus; species Cervus canadensis. The sequence continues at coordinate 73,059,793 of NC_057386.1, forward strand.
ACAGTCTTAAACAGGCAAGCGATTTGGATTTAGTACTCTTGAGGTCATATGGCTATTAGTATATAGTGTACCTGTGTATCAGTCCAGGTAGGTATGAGAAATGAGAATGACCAAGACAGGCCCCATTCAGGTTGCCAAAAAGATCACACTAATAAAAAAATGTGACTGCTCCCAACGCCTACCAATACCAACCAAAAAGAAAAAATTAATCTAATACACAGGAAAGCTAACTAATATTCCTAGGAAAGTGGGCTTTGTCAGAAAATAAATGATTTTGGAAAACTGCAACTTGAAAAAAAAAAATCACACTATAATGTGAAGGAAAAAACAAAAACTAGTCAGTGAAAAGACTGGTAAAATATAAAATCACTGATGTTACTATCCTGAGAAGGGGAAAAATAATGAAGCCATTTTTCAATAAATGGAATTGTTAAACAACACATTTTTGGTAAAAATATGACAGGGCAAGATATTTAGGAAAGGGTCAGCTTCAGAGCCACCCACTCCAGTGTTCTTGCCTGGAGAATCCCAGGGACAGGGGAGCCTAGAGGGCTGCTGTCTATGGGGTCGCACAGAGTCGGACACGACTGAAGCGACTTAGCAGCAGCAGCTTCAGAGCCAGATGTGGGTTCTATCACAGATTCTACTTACAAGAAGACTCAATTTACCCATCTGGCAAAAATACTACTGACAGTCATCCAGTACTTGTTACAACATTAATATTTATAGTTAAACTCTAATTCCACTTTACCTTAAAAACAGCAACTGAAAGCCAAAATATTTAGTTTAGGCTTTAAATTATTCTGCTTTCTGATATTTCCTTAACACTTCTAGTGAGACTTTGGTTGCTACTCCAAAATTTGAATGACAGCCTCTTGAGAGGCTGACAACAGTGGACAGCAATTTGCAGAGAAGTGCAGTGCGTGCTCAGTCGCTTCAGCCTTGTCTGACTCTTTGCCATCCCGCCAGGCTCTTTGTAGCTCGCCAGGCTCTTCCATCCATGCGATTCTTCAGGCAAGAACACTGGAGTGTGTGTGTTGCCATGCCCCACCTCCAGGGGATCTTCCCAACCCAGGGATCGAACCCGCGTCTCTTTTGTCTCTTGCACTGGCAGGCGGGTTCTTTACCACTAGCGCCACCTGGGAAGCCCTGAGAGCTGCGTGTTTCATACCACTGCTTTCAGTGTCAAACTTTCAAACCCCCTTAAACCAGGAAGCGGGAATCCAAGTTAACCCTGGCAATTCAAAAGAATCATTTAAAACCTAAAGAAAAAGAAAACAAGCAACACTGATATGAACTGAAAACAAATTTCAAGTCGCTGAAAGCTATAGAATACCAGAGGTCCTAGTCCACCAAAACCCACTCTGACCTAAAAGTTCTCTCAAATACTAATAACAGGTTACTTCACCCTAGGTAAGGCCGCTGGTTGCAGAGAGTAGGACACGAGTGAACTGACTTAGTACAGCACCCAAATAAAACTACTGAGCCAAATGCTCTATGGTAAACTGCCCTACCATTTCCTTATTGTGTTAATTCTGCAGCAACATTCCCTTTTAAAGCAGTATTACCTTTGCTCAATCTATCCAAGGATGGAAAAATTCCAGAAATCTCTGGGCTGCGACTATAAAATATCTCAAAACAGATCGAAGGCCAAGAATAAAATTGGAAGGAGCAAGCCAACACTTTGTTCCCAGACATCGCAAAACCTTGGAGCACACCCAAGAGACCCGCCTGGCAGTTCCCCAATCTCTCCACCCTCGCAGTAGTTACCATTCCCTGACCCGCCAGCCCCAGGCCAGAAGGTAGGGAGCCATAGAGCGCGGTACCAATTTTCAAAAGAAGGCCAAGGCCCCCAAAGAAGAAATGCGCTGGTCTGAGAGCAAACTACCCGCCCCCTCACTCACTAATTAATTCATTCATCCATCCATCCACCACACCCCCCCACACACAAAATGAAATGGGGGGGGGGGGGGTTCAAGACAGCTGCTGCCGCCTAGGTCGCTTCCCTTCCCCATGGAACAGTGCCTGGGAGGAGCCTCCTCTCCCTCCAAGGGAGCAGCTGTGCCCCGCTTATCCCCACTGCGCCCTCGGCCATCCAGCCCTCGCCATTGTTTCTGCGGAACAGATACCGCCCCCGCAAAGAACGGGATGAAGAAAAGGAAGCCCAAGTCCTCGGATGCGCTGCTTTTAAATGCCTTCCCCACTCCGCCTGTCTACCCCCGTTCCTAGAGGGAAATTTCCCTCGCCCTCCCCCCAAGTTTAGCGGAAAGTAAAATCGAGATTCAGAGATGCGCGAGGGAATTATGGGAGTCCAGCTCTTAAAAAAAAAAGAAAAAAAGGGTAGCTCCTCACTCGGCCTCAGTAATCAAGAACATGTGTCTAATAAGAGCGTTCGAGGATTTGGCAAGGTTCGCCAAAGAGACAAATAATATAAATGTGACGTGCCAGAAATCCACTTGAGGTTGCCTGCATAGCTTAAGCCCAAGGGTGAGAGCATCATTTCCGACCCAAAGGGTCTGAGGCCGAGTCGGAGTGCGAAGGGGTGAAGTTTGGCTCTGCGTCTCATCACTGCTACAGAGGCGAGGGAACCAGTTCCTCCTCCCCATCCTGCCCTCTTTCCACGCCACGAGCCGCCCTCACCTCCATCTCCGAGTCCGCGGGGCCGGCGCTGGCCACGGAGGGAGCCGCCTGGGCTGCGACGCCCTCGGGGCCGCCTTTGTTGCTGCTGTTGCTCCCGCTGCCGGCGGCCGAGGCTGCGGGCTTGGAAGGCGCGCTCTCGGGAGGCGGGGGTGGCGGAGGGTCGGCCGCGGACGACATGATGTTCCGTCTGCGTCACCCGCTGCTGCCAGAGGCCGGGCCCGGCAGGGAGGAGGAGGAGGAGGCCTAGGCCTGGGTGGCTGCGTCGCAACGAGCAGATGGAGAAGCGAGAGGACTACCCGAAAGCCCCCTGCGCCGCGGCTCGGCGACGAGCCCAGACCAGGCCCAGCAACCTCCCCCTCTAGTCGTCCTCCTCTTCCGCGGGGCTCCGGGTTCGACCGGCGCTTTACCCCACGGCGGGAATCACGTCGACGAGAGTGGGCGGGGCCACTCGGGTCACTGAGGTCAGGGAAGGCGGGCCGATTCAAGGAGGGCGGAGGGTTGGGGGAAAAAGAAAGGAAGGCAAAAGAGGGGAAGAGTCTGGCCACTGGCTTGGCTGCCTCCTCTTCTTCCTCTGGTAGATATCATCTATCTCGCCAGCATTCAGGTCTACTACCTACGCCACCGACTATCAACACTCGCGAGATTGATAGTTGGCCACAAGACTGGTTTCCCAGTGCGCATGCGCATTCTCCCTCCTTGCCCTTGGCCACGCCTCCTCCGAGACCTCCACAGGGCTCTTGGGTAAGGAGTGGGCGGGGCCTCGAGGGAGAGCTTGGAGACGTAGTTTTGTGCGTCGGCTCCCCGGCGTGACGCGAGCGCTGTCTTCCAGGCGTTCTTAACGGCTCAGGGTCCACCGGCGCCTCGTCTGCCCTGCTTGGCAGGGATCTGCGGCACTCCCTGAAAACTTGCCCAGGTTTTGCGCCGCCTACTGCAGCATAGAGGCCTGTGCAGGCCTTAACACTTTCACTGCCGCCGCTTATTGGTGTGACGCCAGTGTGTTGAAGATGGTGTAGTTATCCCAGTTGTCTAAGCAAAAGGGCCCGTTAGTGTAATTTTTTTTGTCCGCACGTTGGCTGTTTGAATCATTTATAAATTCCTTCTACTTCTCTTTGGTACAGAGTTAACCGATATTTTCTCTGAATTTACATGCTAAACATAAGCAAACTGCCCATCACCATGTAAATGAGAATCATGAGTAATCTATAGATAAGAGAGGCTATGGGTTGTATCTTTTCCTCAACCACTAAATATTAAATTAAAATGTACAGACTTCTGTACATTTCTTTCTCCTTAAGAAATATTTCGAATAATCACCAGTGGTTACGCCTTCCGCTGTCCTCAACACAGCCTGTGGGTCTTTTGCGCACGGATCTGCTGCAGATTATCAAGAACATCGTGTTCTACTCAATAGAAAATCGTACTGCTGTAAATTGCTATCTGCCCTGCACAGGCTCTTACTCATCTTTGTATCCCCATATCCAGTATTCTATCAGTATGTATTGAATAGAGGAGACACACTTTTCAAGAGTTAAGATTTGAGCAAACTGTTGATTATGTTGAATTTCAAACAGAAGGGCTCTCCTCTGAATCAAAAGCCTGCAAACTTTTAACTGATCAAATGATAACTTTTTAATTGAAATCTGGAAAAATGCCCCCCAGCCCATCAGAAATGCTATTTGTGAGACTATAAAGAACCATCTAAGGATATACGAACAGAAAAATACACAAATGATGTTTGTCGTAGTCTTCGCCTGTTACTGCAAAAAGCTAGCAGTAGTGAGTCTAACACAGAAAGTATGGTTTTAAAGCTATTGTACACCCACACAGTGAACTATTATTGATCTTTAACAACCATTAATGTAGAAGTGTTTATTATATAGCGTTAACTGAAAAAAATTAAGTTCAAAAACATGAATAAAACATTGGAAGGATAATCATAAAAGTATTGAAATTGATTGTTGTTGGCATTATTTCCTAATTCTTTTCAGTTTGTATTTTTATTTTTTTCTGAAGTGAATCTATGTATTACTATATTGAGCAAACTTATTTTTAATATTTAAAAAATACTTTCACCAGAAAAAGATTATGTGGAAGTAAAAAGTTAGTGTCTAGGGTAACAGACACTGACATACACTCAACAAATACTTAGGAACAGATATTTATTTAATATTGACATTAAGAAGAAAGTGTATTTAATATTTATTTAATATTCACTATTTCTTCACTCTCCAGGTAAATATCTTGGATCTTGGTTTGGAAACCCTAAAAATACACTGAATATGTAAATGGATGAATCTTGAAGGCTAACAATAAGAAAAACAAGTAGCAAGAGAAACAATAAAATTACCTCCAAAATGACACCTGTCTTTCTTAACATAGACATTCATACTATGACTGCATTTCTCATAGGAAAGCTATATGAGAATCCTGTGGGGGTAATTACAGAGGAAAGATACTTAGAAGACAGGAGGAAGAGGAAACAATGTTTGAACCCAGTAATCCAACCACAGGGACAGAGAAACATTTTGATCAAGGTCTAGAAGCAGATAGGAAAGGGAGCTAGGAGCTACAGAAAAGACAATGTCTGAAAACCAAGTGGCAGACAGTAGTGCCCATTTAGTGGCCAAATGAAAAAGGGCTATTGTTCTTCAAATGCTGACAGACTGAAACTTCCAGCTAGTTCTGAAATTGATAGCATTGTATAAGATTAGTGTAGTTAGTAAGAGGTTGGATGCATGAGACAAGTGCTCGGGCCTGGTGCACTGGGAAGACCCAGAGGGATCAGGTAGAGAGGGAGGTGGGAGGGGGGATCGGGATGGGGAATACATGTAAATCCATGGCTGATTCATGTCAATGTATGACAAAAACCACTATAATATTGTAAAGTAATTAGCCTCCAATTAATAAAAAAAAAAAAAAGAGTAGGTTGGAGAGTCAGGCAAGTCTGGAATCTCATGTAGGTACAAGAACTTAATATTTGTGTGAATTCAGGCAAATTGCTTAACTTCTTTGAAGTCAGTCTTTTCCTCATCTTTTTATTATTCCAACTTTATATTTGGATGACATTCTTACAATAATGTTATAAGAATTATAATAATTATAATCATAAGATAATAGTTATATTAACCTAATTATAACATAATTAATGTCATAAGAATTAAATGAGATCGAGTATGCAGGGTGTTTAATACAGTGCCTGACATATACTGAGCTCTGGGTTCAAGTGTTAGGTGTTCTAATACTGAAGGATCATAAGCGTAAGGGTCAGAGTAGGGTCATCTACTGTTTTTATTAATAAGGAGGAGGGTAAAGGGAATAGTGTCACGAAAACACTAGAAAGAAATACTTCTTTAAACATGTTCCCAGAAATAAATACTATAATGTAACATCATGATAGTTTTATCTCAAATATGCAAATACATGTTGTCTACACCTAAAATTCTCTCTGCTGGATGTAGTGTGCTAGAACGGTTTGTGCTGTGCTGAGCAGAATGGAGCAGAGAGATAACTGCCAGAGGACAAAAGATGCCAACGAGCTGGGACTCTTTCAACATTTTGGCCTTGAATGGTAACAAAAAGGATTTTATCAAGTTTATCAAGAACACAGGAGGAATGCTGAGCCTGTCTTTATCACATGCTCATTTTATTTTGTGAAAACCTAGGAAAGTAAGTCTGGTTACTACCTGACAACAATAAAACAGTATTGAGTTTGTGAGTATCTTAAGAATGGGCGTTTCCAACACTAGATACCAATGATCGCATGTACATCTTTTTCAGAATTCTCTTACTTAGGTCATTTGCCATATGAGGGGATTTCAATTAAAGAAAAGTATTAAGTAAAGTCCCAATGGATCTCCCTCATGTTTGGTGACCAACTCATATCAGTGGGTAACTCTGTCTGCTTGGTGTTTGTACATGTATTTATGCCGTCATTTAAACTTGCCTTTTCCCCCCTACTATTTACAAGTTAAAAATTCAAGTTCTCTGTGCATTATCTCCCTTGTAAAAAGAATTTTTTTTCTTCTTACTTGAATGCTTACTTTCAAAAAGGGGAATAGTCTCAAATCAAAGCTTCCATCTCAGAAGCCTAAAAAAAGAAGAGCAAAATAAATCCAAAGTAAGCAGAAGGAAAAAATAAACGCAAGATCAGAAATCGCTGAAATTAAAATCAGAAAAACTTAGACAAAATAAGGCAAGGAACTGGTTCTTGACAGGATAAAATTGACAAAATGTTTGGAACACTAACAAAGACAACACAAATCATCAATATTAGGAATTAAACAGAACCCATAGTTACTGACATTGAAAACATCAAAAAGATAAAGGGAATACTACAAGCATAAATTTGACAAATTAAATAGACCACTTTTTGGAAAAATAACTCAGACAATATGAAGTAGATAATTTGAATACTGTTATAACTATTTAGGAAATTAAATTCATAATGTAAAAGCTCCTCAAAAGAAATCTCTAAACCCAGATGGTTTCATTGGTGATTTCTATCATCTATTTCCACACAATTCTACACAAATTTTATACAATCTCCTCCCAAAATATAGAAAAGGATGCACTTCCCAAATCATTTTATGAAGCTACTATAACCCTCATACCAAACCAAGGATATTGTATAAAAGAAAATGAAAGCCCAATATCTTAATGAATATAGATGTAAATATCCTTAACAAAATATTAGCAAATACAATTATGCAATGGATAAAAAGAACTGTGTAAATAGAATTTATTCCAGAGATGCAAAAGTAGTTCAGTACTTGAAAATTAATGTTATCTGCCATATTAACAGGTTAGAGAAGAAAACTCACTTGATTACATCAAGCAATGCAGAAAAGGCATTTGACAAAGTTTCAACATCTTTTCATAATAGAAACTCGCAGGAAAAAAAAGTATATATGGAGACTTCCTCCACTTGATAAAGAGCATCTAAAATACCTACAACGCAACACGATACTTTGTGAGACTGAATGTTTTTCCTCTAAGATCAGAAACAAGCAAAGATCCTGCTCACACCCCTGTGTGAGTGCTGGAAAGGAAAAATAAAACTGTCTCCATTTGCCAATGACACGATTATCTACATAGAAAATCCCAAGAAATCTTCCAGAAAAATCCAAAGGCCTAATAAGTGGATTCTGAAAGTTTTCAGGGTAAAGAATAAGCATTCAAAAATCAACTGTATTTCTACAAATTAGCAATGAACATGTGAACTCGGTGCAGAGGTTTTTCAACAAATTGTCCTGGAGAAATCTCCATGGGGTGAGGGGGTGGTGGGAGAAGCAACCTTGACCTAAGTCTCACACCTCACACTCTGTGCAAAAATTAACTCAAAATAGATGGTAGACTTAATGTAAAACAGAAAACTAAAAAGTTTTAGAGAAAAATAGGGGAAAATGCTAAGGATCTAGGGTTGGGCGTAGATTTATCTTTGACACCAAATGCATGATCAGTAGAAGGAAAAATTAATAAATTGAATAAAAAATTAAAAGCTTTTGCTCTACAAGAGACTGTCAAGGAGATGACAAGTTGCAGAGTGGGAGAAAAATATTTACAAACACAAGTCAAACAAAGGACGAGTATCGAATTTTATAAAGAACTCTCAAAATTCAACAGGAAAAAAAGCAAGCAGTCTATGTAAAACATGGGAAAAATAAATGAAGAGACATTTCGCTGAAAAAGGCATACAGATGGCAAATTAGCACAAAAGATGCTCAAAAGCATTAGTCATTAGAAAAATGCAAATTTAGACCACAATAAGATATTCCTTCATACCTAACAGAATGGCTAAAATTAAAAACAATGACAACATGAAATGCCGGTGAGTATACCAAGAAAATGAATCACTCATACGTTGCTGGTGGAAATGTGGTGCTAAGGAGCTCGTAGGCCCAAAACCCTGAGAATGGGTGCTTTAGGAAAAAACTATTTTCCTCAAAAAACAAAAGCATGTGCATAGTTGTATTTCTCTGAAACTATTGCTCCTAAGTATGTGATCCCAATCATTTGCTTTAATCATAACTTCCCTATGACTCAGATGATAAAGCGTGTGCCTCAGATGGTAAAGCAATGCAGGAGACCCAGGCTCGATCCCTGGGTTGGGAAGATCCCCTGGAGAAGGAAGTGGCAACCCGCTCCAGTACTCTTGCTTGAAAAACTCCAAGGACTGTCGCCTGAGGAGCCTGGTAAGCGATAGTCCATGGACTCGCAAAGAGTCGGATGAGACTGAGCGACTTCACTTTCACTTTCTTTAACCAAAGAAATTTTATTTTCCAGAAAACTAAAGGGTAAGTCATTGTGAACTGTATGATCTACATTTTAGCAAACTAGCAGAGCTTATGAATACATAGAACACAACTTTCTGCAGCCACACACATCCTTTATAAGGCTTCATAAAGTGGCAAAAGTAAGCATGTTCATTTAACAGACACAAAGAAATAGTCTCTATGTAGCATTTAAAATACAAAGTGAAATGATATACACTGAATATTATGCTTAGTGATCAATGTTTCAATGTCATGTCTTAAAAATGACTTAGGCATCCAAGGAATATCTGGGAATCAGTTTGTTACAAGTCTAAGGTATTAAGTTATCTAAGTAAATTATCCTTAAGCTAACATACTGTAAAATGTAGCTTCTATTGAAAATCAGAATAATAATTCATTTTGGCTGGAATTCAATTCAAGTCCTTGTTGGTAACCACTGTGGGATATATTTTTATTCATTTTCCTGCATGTCTCTCTAGAATGGCTTTCTCCACTTTGTCTTGGTTCCTCTGCTCTTGATTAAGTACAATGTATTTGCTTTGTCCCAGTTTCCAGTTGGCTGTGCATTCTAGTACTTCATAGATTACTATCAATGTTTCAATTTCAAATTCCTAGTGTTGGGAAATGGATCAACCCAGCTCAGATCGGATGCTCATTCCAGATTTATTAGGTGTTGAAAGGGGTCCGGCTGCTAGATACGAATATAGTTACCCAGGCCTGCCTCTTGAGCAGGAGTCAGGATGGGAGGCAGGTTCTCGAAGAAGAGTTGGAGATGCAAAGCATTGACTGGCATCTCCAGCATAGGTTTGCAGTCTATATGCGTCACAGAAAATTAAAATTTTTATTAAAAAAAAAATCTACTCGTGTTCCCATTCAAGCACTATGATTCTTTAAATTTTCATTCATGGTTTAAATTCCGTCAAAGATATCAATTCTAAGCTCAATTGCATTTGAAGTACATTCAGCTAAATTGTATTTGAAATATGTTTTGTGAGAGCTTTAATTTCACATCTGAGCTCTTTAGGTATGTGTGTGCATATGTGTGTGTGTGTGCTCAGTCGTGTCCAACTCTTTGTGACCCCATGGACTGTAGCACGCCAGGCTCCTCTGTCCATGGCTCCTCTGTCCATGGAATTTTCCAGGCAAGAATACTGGAGTGGGTTCCAATTTCCTTCCCCAGGGAATCTTCATAAAAACAGATGTAAACTTAGCATCTTGTCAATTCTAAAACTTCCTTCATCAGCTTTCGACCTCTCTCAAAATAGATGCTCTTCACAAGTGTTGAAGGTAATCTTCTGTCCACAGTAAATGCCCCAGAGGGCTTGGGAGGGGGAATTCCTGTCACTTGGTTACCAGTCAAGAGACCACTGAGTTGCATTCTTAAAATAGCACCACTTTTGGTTCTGCCCTGGGAAGATGGACTACTTCAGAGCCTAGCTAGGGGAAGGAAGTGGAGATTATGTAAGTCTCACATTCAGACATTAAAGAGAAGGTCGGAAGTCAAAGGGGGCATTCATTCACTATTTTGTAAGAGAAGCAGGAATTATGGAGCAGGGACCTTGACTTTACAAGAAGTTTGTAAGACTCTCTAACCTTTGCAGGCCACTCTTGCTTGTCATTTTTATCACTTTTTGGTGCACACTTAAAATCTGAACTCTTTTACCACTGAAATGTCTTCTTCTATAGTCCTTTCAGCACTTTGAATTGATGAACCACTGATATTTGGAAATAGTCTGAATTTTTTTGCAAATATTTAAAACTTTTTATTATTGGAAGATAATGGCTTTACAATGGTGTGTTAATTCCTGATGAACAGCATTTACCAGTTTCATAAAGGAAATTACAGCTCCTTGTGCTATATAGCAGGTTCCCACTAACTATTTTGCACATGTTATTGTATATAATCAATGCTACTCTCCCAATTAATAGTCCAAATTTTAATTCTGGATTAAACTCTCAATGAAGTGCTTATTTTCATGATGCTGTAATTTCCTTTATGAAACTGGTAAATCTTATGCAACTTCAATTCCAACTCAGAACCTTAAGGTGGAAATAGTGATTGTAATTGTATCTTCCAGATGGTTGGCATTTTGTTTACATATGGTAGTCATGTCCTTACAGCAGTAGACACGTATGAAAGGTTTACTGGGTGGAAACACCTGTTAAGGATAAAGGGGGAAAGCAGGAGGAGGCAGGGAGTACCTTCAGAGATGCAGGAGGAACACTTGTGAACAAAAGGGGGAACACTTGTGAACACTTGTGAACGGAGGACTGGGAAGGAAGACGCTCAGCTTTCAGCAGAGCTCTAAGAAAGATGGCGGCCAGGCTGATGGGGAGTTTTTAAGCCACAGTCTCCTGTGAGATCAGTGCCATGTTGCATGCTAATGCTCCTATTCTAATACCAGTGCCTGCCTGGACAGACTGGAAGAGTACACAGCAGTACAGGGTCAGTAGTTTGGGGGTGTTTTGAGGGCTGGGGGTAATAAGCTGGGGGTCAGGAAGGTGGGCCCAGATGGACAGTCGCTGAGGCTACCATTGTAGCACGTGGTAGTTTCATGATGTTGAACCAGAAGCTGTCACTCCAAAATATGCTGGTTTGGCATGATTATTATTGTGATCTGGAGGCAAATGAGAATCAGAACCAACAGATGCAGAAAGAAGCCTTTCTAGAGCTAAAAGCAGAAACTTCTGAAAAATGAAGAAAGCCATGATTTCCCTCTCCCGGGGAAGTTTTATAGCTATGAGGAAGACAGAAAGTCGACATATACACACCACTGATACTATGTATATTGACAAAATAGATAACTAATGACAACTTACCCTAGTGCAGGGAAGGCTCTGTGGTGACCTCAATGGGAAGGAAATCCAAAACAGAGGAGAAATGTGTATACGCGTGACTGATTCACTTTCCTGTATAGTAGAAACAAACACAACATTGTAAAGCAACTATACTCCAGTAAAAATTTAAAAAAATAAAATAGAAAGTCAGCACCAAGATGAACCTACACAAACCCTAGTCCATTCTTTTCCTGCATATATTTACCTTCCTACATTTTGCAGCCCTCGAAAGCCTAAAATCTAGTCCTTTGTCTTGTCACTGCTCAGCAAATTTATTGTCCTTTTGTTAAGATACTGTAGAAGCTCAAGTTCTAAGCACTCCCTTTAAATTACTCTTCATTGAGGTTTCTCCTGCCGTTTGTACACAGCACATTAATAAGCTCTATGGTTTTTCTCTTGTTAAGCTTTTGTCAGTCTACTATTGTAGGGCCCCAGACAAGGAACTTCGGATGGTAGAAAGAACATTTTTTTTTTTTCCCTAGCAAGGCCACAAACATATATGACATGTTTTAGCAAGAGAAAGATACACTTTTAATAAATTTGTCTTCCAGTTTTACTTAATTAATTTCAAATGAATTTATACACACAAATATACACACACGTAGGGCTTCCCAGCTGGCACTAGTGGTAAAGAATTCACCTGCCAATGCAGGAGACCCAAGAGACACGGGGTTTCAATCCCTGGGTTGGGAAGATCCCCTGGAGGAGGGCATGGCAACCAACCCACTCCAGTATTCTTGCCTGGAGAATCCCCTGGACAGGGGAGCCTGGTGAGCTACAGTCCATAGGGCCACAAAGTCGAACACAACTAAGGAGACTTAGCACGCCTACAATCTTCCATCAAAGCACAAACACATACACAAACACTCACAACCTTCAGTGTAGAAAAATAAAACATCAACTTATTCTTGAACCTTTAGTTTGGACTTACAAAGCTCACAGGTACTCAGAGGAAGGTAAAATCTAGATGAAAGGAGGTTTGCACTTTGATGAAGGTGATACCTAACGCTTATTTGTTAGCTACATGTATCATGCCAAGTGCTGGTCCAAGTGTTTTATTAATACAGTGTTAACTTATTTGGCCCTCGCATTGTTATTGTTGTTTAGTTGCTGAGTTATAGACTGTAGCCCCTCAGGCCCCTCTGTCCATGGGATCCCATTAGCCCTTGAGAAAAGGGTAACATTTGTTCCCATTCTGCATAGAGAGAAACAGACAGAGAAGGTAAAGTGGTTTATACATTGTATAGCCAGTGTGTGATACAGCAGATAAGTTAGACCAAATTACGTTTGAGTAAAAGACGAGAAATCCTATGGTTCAAGGCTGGTAGCTTATTATGAATGTGGAAATCAGTGAAGACTACGCAAATGAGAACAAAAAGAAGTTATTTATTCAGAGCTGACTATACCACGGCAGTTCACAGCCATCACTTGCTCTAGGAGGAGCGGGAAAGCTTTATAGTGGTACGTTCTTACCCTGCCTGCTACACAGCACCACCTAAAAATAAAAGGGAACCTGTGTGCCCAGCTCTCTGGTGAGGGAAAAATTCAAACACAGGAAAGAGGAGATGGAAAATACAGTTTCAGAAAAGTAATACTCAAAGCCAAGCATATCCCCAGAGGCATGTCAACTCAGCTCCAAGGCAGATATCAAGAAAGAGACTAAATATTCCAATGGAAAAAAAAGATTGTCAGATTGGATAACGCAACATAACTAGTCTAAATGCCACTCATAAGAGACACATGTTAAAATAAGGATTCTTGAAGGTTGAAAATAGAGATAGAAAAAGATAGTCCTTGCAAATACTTAACCCAGAGCAAACTATTATCATTATAATAACAAGAAGCATTACTAGAAATAAAAAGCGATACTTCATGGAGATGAAAGAAGCAATTTAGCAGGAAAACATAAAAATTCTGCTTGTATGCATCTACTGATAAAGCCTCAAAATACACAAAGCAAAATAATTAGAAAAATCTATCATCAAGTGGGAAATTTCACATTGTTTTCTGAGAAACTGATACAACAAACAGCAAAAAGAAGTCAGTATGGATAGATGTAAAACTGATATCAAGCTTGACCTAATTAACATGTATAAAATTGCACCTGCCAACTGTAGGTACTCATTCTTTTCAGGAACACATTTGCCAAATTTAAGGCTATGCTGAGTCATAAAGCAACTGTTAATAAGTTTCAAATACTTGAAATCAAGAGCATTTTCTCTGATCATACAGGAATTTAGCTAGAAATCAGTAATTTAAAAATTACTATAAGTCTCTCATGTTCAGTAATTAGTCAGTATAACTCTTAAAAAGTAAAAATGGAAATTACAAAATATTTTGAACTAAATGGTGGTAAAAATACGAAATTCCAAAATTTTAGAATAATAGCTAAAGCCAGAATCAATAGTCCAAGTATTCATCTCTGTAAATTACAAAAAACTCAACAAAGGAAATTCATACTGAAAGGAAGGATATGGTGAAAGTAATGTTAGACATTAATGAAAGAGAAAAGAGATGTACAATAAGTATCAGCATTGCCAAAAACTACCTCTTTGCAAAGACTAATAAAATTAACAAACCCCCAGAAAGGCCAGGTAAGAAAAGTGAAAGCACAGTAAAATAACAAGAATGAAAAACAGCATTACTGAAAAAAAAAAAAGACAAACAGCATTACTACAGTCTCCTGGCATTTAAAAGACAATAAAAGCCTATTATGAACATTTTTCTAAGAATTTGAATTTTTTTGAAAAGGACAAATTTCTAGAAAAATATGAAATCCAAAACTGACAAAAGGACAAATGGAAATTTTGAATAGTTTTCTGTTTGTGTGAAGTATTCCTGTTTCCATCAAAGTCTTCCTGGGCTCTGAATTCCATCTGTAGCCATTTCAAGGAGTTTATGCCTACAGTTAGTCCTTTTTTATTTTTTAATTATGTATTTATTTGGTTGTGCTGAGCCTTAGTTTCGGCACTTGGGATCCTTAATCTTCACTGCAGCACGAAGGATCTTTAGTTGCAGCATGTAAACTCTTAGTTGCGGCATGTGGAGCCTAATTCCCTGACCAGGGATTGAACCTGTGCTCCCTGCATTGGAAGGAGTCTTAGCTACACCTCCAGGACTACCAGGGAGGTCCCCAGTTAAACCTTCTCTTCTCTGTATCATAGATTTTTTTTTTCCTTCTCTATTAGATCTTTGCCACCAGCATGTGAACATGGGTTAGTGTCTGATACTCTAAACACACCTCCCCGCCCCCACACACACAACTAACCCCTCTAATATCTTTGATATCACATCCCTCAATATTTTTTTTCAATCTTTTCATAGAAAAATTTCTTGAAAGGGCTGTTACACGGATTGAAGTCTGTACTTGGGCACCATCTGGACTGCCCTAACCACACTCTGTCTCCAGCACCGTACTGAAAGTGCTTGTGTCAATCAGTGATATTCATGGCATCAAATCAAATGGCTGTTTCTCTCTTCTTTCACCTCTCAGTAGGATTTCACATTTTTGATTACTCCCTTTTTCCTGAAATACTCTGTGTTCATAAGACTACAAACTCCTGGTTTCCTTCCTGCTTTAGTACCCATTCTTTCTCAGTCTCCTTTGCTGACTCCTTGTCCTCTGCTCGATTTCTCCGTGTTGGACTGAGCCATGCAATCAACTCCCTTTTCTAACTGCACATTCTCCCTAGGTATTCATCCATTTCCAGGATTTTGTACACGTCTATACTGTGAGGACTCCCTACTATATACGTGTGTGTGTGTGTGTGTGTGTGTGTGTGTGCTGTCATGTCAGACTCTTTGTGAGACCACGTGCTGTAGCCTGCCGGGCTCCTCTGTCCATGGGATTTCCCAGGTGAGAACTGCTGTGGGTTACCACTTCCTTCTCCAGTCCGTCTTCCCAACCCAGGTATCCAACCTGAGTCTTTTGTGTCTCCTACATTGGCAGGCTGATTCTTTACCAATGAGCCACCTGGGAAGCCCATATATACCTTTTATCCACTCCCTGAGATTTTATCACATTCAATAGACTGTCCATCACAATGAGATACACTTCACATCAGAATGGACATCATCGAAAAGACGACAAATAGCAAATGTTGGTAAGCATGTGGAGAAAAGGAAACCCTTGTACACTGTTGCTGGGGATGTAAATTGGTGCAAACACAGCAGAAAACAGTATGGAGTCTTCTCAAAAAAACTAAAATTAAAACTACCATATGACCCAATGTCATATGGTGTGGAGTAATTCCACTCCTGGATATATATCTGTAAAACATAAAAAACACCAATTTGAAATGATACATGCACCCCAATGCTTATGGCAGAATTATTTACAGTTGCCAAGATATGGAAGCAACCTAGGTGTTCATTGACAGATGAAGGGATAAAGATGTGATTGATATATATCTATATACAATGGACTACTTCTCAGCCATAAAAAAGAATGAAATTTTGCCATTTGGAACAACATGGATAGACCCATAGAGTATTATGCTAAGTGAAATAAGCCAGACAGAATAAGACAAACTCTGTATGATGTCATTTATATGGAATCAGAAAGATACAAAGTGAAAGTGAAAGTGAAGTCACTCAGTTGTGTCCGACTCTTTGCCACCCCATGGACTATAGCCTACCAGGCTCCTCCATCCATGGGATTTTCCAGGCAAGAGTACTGGAGTGGGTTGCCGTTTCCTTCTCCAGGGTATCTTCCCGACCCAGGGATCGAACCTGGGTCTCCCACATTATAGGCAGACGATTTACCATCTGAGCCACCAGGGAAGCCCCCTAAAAAGATACAATAAACTAGCAAATGCAATGAAAAAGAAATAGATTCCCAAATACAGAGAACAAACTAGTGGTTACCAGTGGAGAGAGGAAGCAGAAAGATGCAACATAGGGGTAAGAGATTCAGAGATACAATTATGTATAAAATAAATAAGCTTCAAGGATATACAGTATTGCACAGGGAACATAGCTAATATTTTAGGATAACTATAAATACAATATAATCTTAAAACATTATGAATCACTATGCTGTACACCATATTGTACACAAACTATGTGTGCTTGCTAAATTGCTTCAGTCATTTCCGACTCTTTGTGACTCCATGGGCTGTAGCCCACCAGGCTCCTCTGTCCATGGGATTCTCCAGCCGAGAATACTGGAGTGGGTTGCCATGCCCTCTTCCAGGGGCTCTTCCCAACCCAGGGATTGAACCTGAGTCTCTTATGTTTCCTGCATTGGCAGGTGGGTTCTTTACCACTAGGGCCATCTGGGAAGACCACAAAAACTATACTTCAGGACAAAAACATAAAAGCAAACATAAGGCACCGGACAGATAGGCTGCTGCTAAGTCATGCCAGTCGTGTCCGACTCTGTGCGACCCTATAGACGGCAGCCCACCAGGCTCCTCTGTCCCGGGGATTTTCCAGGCAAGAACACGGGAGTGGGTTGCCATTGCCTTCTCCAGACAGATAGGCTGAGTAGAGCCCTATCTAGAGTTAAGAGGGGCCAGGTGAGAGAAAACACGGGAGTAAATAAAGGCAGGAGCAGAAGAGAAGAGAATAGACTAAAGACAGAGGAGAATTTAGTATATTGAGTAGAGAGAAAAGACTGAGGGGTTGTGAAATGTTTGAGAAGAATTCCTCAGAATCAGAACATCACAGCACGTGCGTTGATGAAACGAATGTGTCAGTAGCACTTTCTCCTCCTGAGTCTATTTCCCAGCCCCCCTAACTCCCTGCCATTTAGTCTTCACATGCCGCCCAGTCCCTTCTCCATCTTTTCTCCATCTTTTCTCTGCTCTGCCTTCCTGCAGCTACAAAAACAGGGAGTTAGAACAGAGTTAAAGCTGAGTAAAACTAAAATGTCACAGGAAATCATCAAAGGCTATTCAATCTACCGCATCCAATATGGCACATGATTGTAAACTTTATTAATAGCAATGGGAATTAAGTCAATTCTGCCAATTGTTCGTTTGGTAAATTGGTCTGATTCCGTGAGCCCTAGGGTGGAAACTTGGCACTGGATGGCTGAAGGAGGTGGAGGGAAAAGGTCATTAGAGCTCAAGGAGCCGAGAGGAGCTAGTGTTCTGTATGTGCTGCTCAGGAGGCTATTAAAGTCACACAGAGACCTGAAGAAATGGGGGAAGAGGAGAAGACAGCGATCTATGGGGTGAGGGTGGGGGGCAAGATGGCATGACCACCGAATGAGACGGGTGACCAGGAGTCACTAGATCGTAGCAACAAGTGCAGTGGTTTCTTAAACTAAATTGCTAGAGATCTGGGAGGAGGAGGGAGTCTTGTCCGAAGCACTGTTGGCCAGGAAGGGAACTTACTTCCTGCTCCCAGGGCTGGGGCTCTGACAGGAAATAGTTCCATTTAAAAGAGCTGGGAACATGATATTCTCAGGGTAGCCCACATCCCATCAAGGCAAATTGGGCATGAAGTGGAGATAAAGTTTTTACAGAACCAGAGGAAAGGCTTGGCCAAAGGAAAGGGGTGGGAGATGGTAGCTGATGGAATGATCATTTGGGGGTTGGAGATGCTAGTAACAGGAATTCAGGGAAAGTTGGGAAGATGGAGAATGAGGGGAGCCCTCAAGTGCGATGGCTGGTACTGTGGTTGGAGTAGTGTTGGTGATGGACAAAGAACAGTCCAGAGCAGGACCATCCTTCTCTCCTATTGTAAGCCTCTGAGGGATCATCTCAGCTCAGAAGTTTTCCATTTTTGCAGCTGTAAAAGGAGGCTAATTGAGTGTTTGTAGCGGCATAATGCATAACAGTCAGAGTGGAAATGATCCAAATGCCCGTCAACTGATGAATAGATAATTAAATGTTGCTGAGTGGAATATTACTCAGCTGTAAAAAGGAAGGAAATGCTGATACATGCTACAACATGGGTGGACCTTGTACATGCTAAGCCTAGTGAAAAAAGAAAGTCACAGAAGACCACCTATCATACTGTATGGTTCTATGTATGTTAAATGCCTAGAAAAGGGGACTCTACAGAGACACAATAGATCAGCGGTTGCCTAGGGTTTATGGGTAGGGTTGGGGAAATGGGTAGTGACTGCTAACAGGTAAGAAGTTTCTCTTTGGAGTGATGAAAGTGTTCTAAAATAAATTGTGATGACAGTTGCACAATTCTGAATGTACTAAAAACTGCTGAGTTGTACACTTTAAATGAGTGAGGTGTACGGTATGTGAATTATATCTCAATAGAAAAGGAGGGCAATAACTCCTGTTCTAATCAAACAAAATATGGATGTGAGAATTCTTTAGAGACCAAAAAGTACAAAGTACCTATGAGATTGCTAAGGCAAGTGTGGGGATACCTTCCTTGAGAGCATCAAGAGAGGGTTAAAATTTGGGGGCTGGTCATAACTGCGTAATTGAAGGTGTGACGACAGACTATATGGCTTCAAGGAACTTTTATATTTGTAATTCTGTGGGAGAAGTCATAAGTTTATTCCATTGTCTGGATTTGCCTTGCAGATTCAGTTTTATGCACAAGGGGGCGATGTCCACTAAATAACAAATGCTCAAGCGGCTGGAAATACGCAAATACAATCTTAGGGGAAAAACAAAGTATCATTAAGAACAACAGAAATTTATTAGTTCCATTAATACATATGAATTTGCTTATGAGTATACATCTGGGTAAACAAATAATGTGAAAGGAATACTTTTTGGTGCATAATATTGTTTGCTTTCTGTGTTTTGAACTATGTCATTGTGTTCTTTGTTCAAAATATTATATAGAAAAATAATTCATAAGGAAGATTGTTTTGTGCTCTTATTCAGATTAAAATATTAACTTTTTAAAAGGGATGTAAAGAATATATGCAAATTGTAGACATTATTTAAAAAGTATTTTCAGAGATGGGCAATTCATACTAATAACTTAAAAACATATTCCAGTGAATTTAAGGTTTTATTCTTACCATTCTGTTGTCTCTCTCTTCCTTCTTTCCTTTCTTTCTTTCTCCCTTTCTTTCTCACTTTTTTCTTTCTCTCTATCTCTTTTTCTACAGGAAATATCTATTAGCTTTTCAATTATTTTTCAATTTTCTACAACGAAAGTCTTCAACAGAAAGGTTAAAGAATACTGCAGAAAGTACTCAATCCCTTGACAACAATTATTAATATTTTGCTTTATTTAAATCTGTTTCTCTACAAATGTATATATTGTGAGCAATTTTTTCAGATTTGTTTCAGGATTTTTTTTTTAGATGCTCTCACTTTAAGTATTTCAAAATGCGTATATTTGATGAAGGTTATCCAACTTCAACTACAGTACCATAATACTATTACTACACCTGAGAATATTGACTAATTCCTCAATATTGCTTAGCTTCTAGCCCACTTACAATTTTCTATTTGTACCTAAAACGTTTTATACAGCTTTTCCCCTCCATTCAAGGTTTACACATGGTGTGGTGGTTGTTATGCGTTGGAAGACAGTTCAGTTCAGTTCAGTCGCTCAGTCGTGTCCGACTCTTTGCGACCCCATGAATCGCAGCACTCCAGGCCTCCCTGTCCATCACAAACTCCCAAAGTTTACTCAAACTCATGTCCATCGAGTCGGTGATGCCATCCAGCCATCTCATCCTCTGTCGTCCCCTTCTCCTCCTGCCCCCAATCCCTCCCAGCATCAGGGTCTTTTCCAATGAGTCAACTCTTCGCATGAGGTAGCCAGAGTACTGGAGTTTCAGCTTCAGCATCAGTCCTTCCAATGAGCACCCGGGACTGATCTCCTTGAGGATGGACTGGTTGGATCTCCTTGCAGTCCAAGGACAGAGGGAATGAAAAGTGCCCACTGAGTTAAGAAGACCTCCTGAGACCAAAAAAATGAGACAGTTCCATATAATCAGTGGATCAGTGTATTCTAGGGTAACTTACTTTCAGGGTGGGACTGGGTGGACAGTGATCCCAAAGCATTCATGGCTGCACTCCATACGGCCAAGGGGCCACTGTGACAATTCTATAGTTAACCTAGAGCAACAGAGGAGAGTGAGAAAGCTGGTTCAAAACTCAACATTCAAAAAACGAAGATCATGGCATCTGGTCCCATCACTTCCTGGCAAATATAATATATTTAAAATAGTATATATTAACGTTCATTTTTGGCTATTTGTCTCTAGCAATCTTTTATCTATAGATTTGCTTGAATTTTCTACATGCATAATCATATCATTTGAATAATAGCAGTTTTATTTATTTTCTTCAAATTCCCTACTTCTCTCTGGTAGGGTCCCTTAGTTCATAATGAATGAAAATGCTAATAGTGGACATACTGGTCTTGCTTTAGGTCTCAAGGAGAAAGTTGTCAATATTTCATCTTATGAAGTATCATGTTTGATGATGGATTTTAAAATAGATATTCTTTTCTTGGTAATACATTTCTTTTTTTTCATGTTACTAAGAGTTTTGTTTTCAGTATATATGAAACTAAGCATAGAGATTGAAATTATCAACAGGTTTTCTGCATTAGTTAAAATGACTATGTGTATTTTCCCCTTTATTTTACTAATGTGCTGTATTGCCTTGTATTCTTGAACTCATGTAGGATTGGCATTCTTTCTTAAATATATGGTAGTATCTATTGGAGATTTTATCTTAGCCCAGAATTCTCTTTGTAAAAAAGGTTTTTAACTATAAAATTCATTTTAGTTGATAATTCATTTTAGTTGATATAGGACTATTCAAAATTTTTTCTTTTCTCAGCTGTAGTATTTTTTTAATAGCAATTTGCTCATTTTATAAAATTTTCAAATTAATTTGCCTAAGGTTGCCCATAATATCTTTTTATTGTTATTTTAATGTCTAATATCTGTAGGGCTGTCTGGCTATTTTAATCCTGTTAGTTACATACAAACATAGACTTATATTATGCTTAGTTATGTAGACAATTTTTACATAGCAGTATATGTTGAAAAACCACTGATGACATCAAATATTCTTTTATTACAGTGGTTAGAATGTTTTCCAGTAGCAGAAACTAGTTTTCAAATAGAATCTTACACTTACCTTCCAACATGGAAACAGAAGCACCCTAATTAAAGCAAGGTGAAAAGGCATTGGATCTCACAAACTTGGACTCCCTTTTATTTCAGAGGTTTCTCTTATTGAGGAACACACTTGAAAATTATTGTTGTATATTGTAAATGACTACATACATTTGTATGCACAATTTAACCAACCCTCCAATGTTGGATACACTTCCAGTTTGGAGATAAATTATTGTGCACATGTTTAATTCTTCAGGGTTGGTGGTGGTGGTTTAGTCGCTAAGTCACCTCCAACTCTTGTGACCCCACGAACTGTACCCCGCCAGGCTCCTCTGTCCATGGGATTTCCCAGGCAAGCATACCCAAGTGGGTTGCCATTCCCTTCTCCAGGGAATCTTTCTGACCTGGGCATTGAGCCCATGTCTCCTGCGTTTTGCAGGCGGTCTTTTGCATTGCAGGCAGATTCTTTACCACTGAGCCACCAATCTTCCGGGTTAATTACTTGATATTCAGTTACTATATGGTTGCTATATGGTTAAACATACTTTCAAGACATTAAAATTGTAATAATAAACTGCTCTTTAAAAACAGTTGTACCGATTTATGTTCCCAGTGGTAGTATATGCTAGTGTTTCACTTCCCACGCCTGTATCCAAATTGGATCTTTTCATTGAGTATTTTAAAATACTGAAAACAATATTATGCAGTCTTTAAAGATGACGATTCAGATACATGTTTAACACCTGGGAAGATATTTATAACAGCAGTTGGTGCAGAAAGCAGAATCCAGCTGCACATTTGCAGGCAAAGAAAGGGAAGTAACACAGCTTGAGTGTTTTCCTCTTACTCCTGCCCCTCCCCCTCAATTTTAATTATACAGTTTTGCAATATGAGAATAGGAAAAATATTCCAGAATGCAAGGGGCAGAAAATGACTCCAATGTAATTTTCAACAGAGGCAAGCCACTCTAGCAATTTTAAACAAAATGGGATTTAATACAGAGAATAAAGAATTTACAATCACTGGCAGGTGTGTATGGCCTTTAGCAATGATTCTCAGGACAATGCCATCAAAGGGCCAGACTTGGAAACAATCAGAAATCTGGATTCAGGAAACCACTTCACTAGTGGCTGATTCCAGGGTCACTTGCCCATGGTTCCATGAGGGTGCAGGGAGCCACCACAGATGATGGCTCCCAGAATTCACCATCTTAGCTGTCAGCCAAGGATCAGGAACACACTGCTTCATCTACCAAATGTAAGTGGCTAGATTTAACAGTAATGATGCTTTGCAGAGTTCTGCCTCCCTCTCCACTGAACTGTTTCTGAATTTAAGTGATTGTTACTGGTGGAAAGTGGCTGATGGGCAGAGTGCTAGCTGCAAGGAAGTCTGGGAAATGTAGTTTTTATTCTTACAGCTTCTGAAGTACACGTTGTTGCTGTTCAGTCCCTAAGTCATGTCTGACTCTGCAAATCCACGGACTGCAGCACACCATGCTTCCCTGCCCTTCACTGTCTCCTGGAGTTTGCTCAAACTCATGTCTATTGAGTCGGTGATGCCATCCAACCCTCTCATCCTCTGTCACCCCTTTCTCCTCCTGCCCTCAATCTTTCCCAGCATCAGGGTCTTTTCCAGTTAGTTGACTCTTCACATCAGGTGGTCAAAGTATTGGAGCTTCAACTTCAGCATCAGTCCCTCCAGTGAATATTCAGGGTTGATTGCTTTTAGGATGCTGTCCAAGGGACACCCAAGAGTCTTCTCCAACACAACAATTTGAAAGTATCAATTCTTTGGTGCTCGACCTTAATGGTCCAACTGTCACATCTGTACATGATTACTGGAAAAGCTATAGCTCTGACTATTACAGACCTTTGTCTAAAAAGAGTTTTGATCAGGTGTTTAAGCAAGCTAATCTTCCACAGACCCTTTATTTCTTTGATGGTTTGATATGTGAATATGAAACCATGAAAATATGAAGATTGTGAAGGATTTTCTCTGTCGGCTTTTAGCCTTCTCTGCCTTGCCATTTGCCCTGAGAAGATGACCTCTGTGTATTATACATCTCCTGGGGCTGCTGGTTGCTTTTAGCCACTGGCAAGTCATAGGAGAGGTAACCTCACTCCCTTGCAGCTGGTTTGCATTTGGGAGTGGTTGTGTCCTTCTACCTAAGACTCAAGTGTGGACAGCTCTTGCTGGATGGCAGTAGCATCACCTTCCATCTGCCCCTTAGATCTAAAAGTGGTGATGGCTAGTTACGGTCACTAAGGGTTTTTAACTTCCCTTCACCCAATGCACAGATTTGCAATTGTTTCTTCATTCAACTCTCTTCAGTTACTCCTAAGAGTGTGCCATCTTTTCTTGCTGGGGATGTGATGGATGAGACAGATATTAAATAAAACATAGTTTTTATTCTAACGTGCATACAGCTAGGTTGATGAGCTAAACATAGCTAATGATTATGAACTGAACTGTGTCCCAAAATTCATATTGAAGACTCAACCCCCATACCTAAGAATATGTTTTTGGAGATGGGACCTTTAAAGAAATAGTTAAGGTTAAATGAGTCATAAAGATGGGGGGGTCTCATTCAATATGGCTGGTGTCCTTATAATAGGAGAATGTGACACCAGGGTTCCAAAGGCCAAGTGAAAAGGCCAAGTGAGAAGGCAGCCATCTATAAACCAAGGAAAGATGCTTCAGAAGAAACTAAATCTGCCTACACCTTGACCTTGAACTTCCAGCCTCCAGAACTGTGAAAAAATAAATCCATTATTTAAGCTCCCCAGTCTGTGGTACTTTGAGATAGCAGCCCTAGCAACTTAATATCCCATCACAAAAGCCAAATATGAAAAACAGAAGAGACTTACCAGTATTGAGCCTTTCAAGGGGAGGAGCAGCATCTCTGGGTGGGGGAGTTAAGGGAAGGCCTTGTGGAATTGTTTTTGCTGGAACTTCAAGGTTGGAGAGAATAACTACTTTGCAGTGTCATGGGGATTAAGTAAGTGTAAATATAAAACACAGCATCTCAAGACTTCCCTGTTGGGCCAGTGGCTAAGACTCTGTGTTCCCAATGCAGGGGGCCCAGGTTTGATTCCTGGTCAGGGAACTAAATCCCATATCCTGTAACTAAAGAGTTCGCATACTGCAACTAAAGATTCAACATGCTGCAACTAAGACCCAGTGCAAGTAAACACATAAATAATAAATATTAAAAAATATAAAGTGTCTCAATATCTGTTGAATAGCTTTATAATTTACAAGGACCCACAGCTAAACTCACAGATGCAGTTTCAGGGCTATTTCCTGACTTCCTGTGGCCTACTCTTTCCAGTGGAGCAGTAAGATGTTCTACCATCTTAAAGTTCTTAACTCTCAATAAACTTGGAGTTCCTTGGTCCTTAAGGCCATCTACTTTTGGTGTCATCTCTTAACACTCAACTCTGTGAAAACTAGCCTCTAAGATGCTTCCAGTAATCCCAGTTTCTGGTATTCACATCCTTGTATGTCTCCTCCTACAATGAATAGGGAGTAGACCAGATGACCCAGTAGAGCACATGACATTGTAAGGCTTCCAAACCTAGGTCACAAAAGGCATGGAAGCCTCTGCTGGGTCTCGGGGATCACTAGCTTGGGTGGAGCCAGCAGCCATGCCATGAGGACACTCAAGCAGCTCTGGAAGAAGTCCACGTGAAGAGGACACAGGCCTGCTGCCACTTCCCTGCCATGTGGTTTAACCTCCTTGGGAACACATCCTTCATCTCAAGAGTACTGCAGTCTCAACTGATTCGACTTCATTTCACCAGAGACTGAGCCAGAATTGCCACACCAAGATACTCCTTAACTTCTGACTGTGGGAAACTGTGAGAATGGATGATGATGATTACTTTTTAAGCCACTCCATTTTGGTTTATTACATAGCATTGGACAATTAACACAATATTTATAACCTTCCATCTAACACACAGGGGCTTCCCAGGTGGCTCAGTGGTAAAAGAATCTGCCTGCAGTGCAAAAGACACAGGAGATGTGGGTTCAGTCCCCGGGTCGAGAAGATGCCCTGGAGGAGGGCATGGCAACCCGCTCCAGTATTCTTGCCTGGAGAATCCCACAGAGGAGCCTGATGGGCTACACAGTCCATGGGGCCGTAAAGAGTCAGACATGACTGAGCACACACAGCTAATACACAACACAGTTCTCCGCATTCTACTTCTTTTCTTCTCTTTTTACACCCCTCTTCTCAGAAAATGAAACTGATAGCAAACTGATACATGAATTGTCCATATTGTTCATCTTTGTATAAAATGACTTCTTTTTTCTTCTTGCCAGTCATCCAAAATTTGGCTCAATCTCCACTTCTATGAAGCTTTTGACCTACTATATTTTAACGGTCTTTGCCTCAGTACCTCACTGTTGGTACTTCAGAAGTAACTACTGACCATCCTGTATCATTTATTTTACACGTATCCTTGTAAAGATAAGACTGATGCAGATTTCTTCTGCGTCTCCCACAGCACCTAGCATAATGCTACACAAGTAGCAGCTACTCTGGTGAAATGATTTAATTTTTAACAGACCATCAATCCAGCCCAATCAAAATCTGGAAAAACAGTACTTCTGTCTTAGTCTGAATTCCAAAGTTATTGATTTAAAGATTGAAATAAGCAATTTTCAGAGTTTTTAGGTATATAGGGTTTATGTTCTACATACAAAAGGGAAGTTTAAAGCAAGGGTAATTAAATAAGCATATTAAAGCCATAGCATATGACAAGGGCCAAGACTACAAAAAAAGTGCAGCAAATGAACTTGTGTTCGTAATAGGATCCTGTATACCATCCAACAAGAATCCAGTAATCTTTCTGTTCCTCTTAGCATTCTGTTCTCTCTCCTTTGGGATGTAAATATAATGATTCCTGAAAGAAAGAAAAAAATTATGGTCCACAGAAGTGGAAATCTGTTTCACTGTAAGTAAATGGCTTCAGAAATTCAACACTTTAATTTCAGAAAACATTTTTGGAGTAGATTGTCAACATATTCAAATTGTTTTTGTAACTTGCATTTCAAATTAAACCTCAAAATCATTGCTTGCTCTTTCTATAAATACATAGATATCTCAGAATAATGAATTAACAGGGGTTTCTGGAGAAAGAATCTACCTATCCATCCATCCCTGTATCTATTTAACTACTGAGATAGAACCAATATAATCTATTTGTCTATCTCTCTGTCCATCTCCTCAAGAGATTTTAAGGAACTGGCTCATACAATTGTGAGGTGGCAAGTTTGAAATTCGTAGGGTAAAGCAGTAGGCTGCAAATTCACACAGGATTTCTATGTTACAGTCTTGAGGCAAAAATTCCTTCTTTGGTAGAAAACTTCAGTTTTTGCTTTGAAGGCCTTCAACTAATTGGATGAGGACCACCCACCCTCTGAAAGGTGATGGGCTTTGCCTAAATTGATTGTAATGTTAAACACATCTACACAGCATTTTTGCAGCAACATCTATACCAGTGTTTGAACAAACACTTGGGCACCACAGCTTAGTCAAGTTGAAACATTAATCATTTGATACCCTACCTGAGAATGTAGGCTTTTAAAACATTTATTTGACTTTTTTGTTTTCTGTACCATCACATACTGAGTCCTCCAAATACTTTGGGAATCACGCACAAAATCAGAGACACACTGAGCCATGAGTGAATCACCAACACAACCATGATTAGTTGGAATAAATCCTGTTTAGTGAATTATAGGAACAAACTTCAGAAACATAATTTTCTATAGGTGTTTATTAATAAATAACTGTATAATATTAAAACAGAATCTAAGGGGAGAATGTGACTCACCACGAGAGCTAATAAAATGTCTTCTGCTACTGACTCAGCTTTTAAATATGCAATGATATGCATTCACAGAATGGCCAAAGTATTCTCCAGAAAACTCTAACAAAACTCTAATTCAAAACATGTACTGGTATCAGAGAAGCAGCTTTCCCCCCAAAGAAGGTATATGCAAATATCCAGAGATTTCACCATGTACAGGGTGACAGACAGATGGGGAAGAATGATCTCAGAAATGTCACCCTCTCGAACTTCCCAAATATGATCTAATGACACAGAATTGCACACTGCCACAACTTACGGTAATTCTTGAGGTCTAATGAAGCACTGGAGGCGCCTAAAAATGTTCCTAGATATGGAAAGGTCGATCCTGTTACAATTTCCCGAGTCATGTTGGAAATGTATTTCCTGACCCAAAGGTTCTCACTCACTGGCCTTTTACTCAACAAAGTGCAACTAGGACTGAGCAGATGAAGAAATAAAGGGTATATGCATGGGGCAACAGTCTCAGGAGGTTTTTGTATTTAGTTAGAGCATGACTGTAACATCTTAGCATAGTTTAGTGGGATATTTGGGGTTTCCCTGGTGGCTCAGATGGTAAAGAATCCACATTTCCTGCAATGCAGGAGACCTGAATTTGATCCCTGGGTCGGGAAGATCCCCCGGAGAAGGAAATGGCAACCTATTCCAGCATTCTTGCCTGGAGAATTCCATGGACAGAGGAGCCTGGTGGGCTACAGTCCATGGGGTTGCAAAGAGTTGGACACGACTGAGTAACTAACACTCATTCAGTCAGTGGGATCTTTATTGTAGAAAGTGAGTGACCCTCTAGAAGCAGAACTGGGAAGCATAGTTAACGGCAGAATCATGTTTTTGATTTAGATAAAGATTCTAAGGAAGGGTTGAAAATAGAAATTTACACATCCTTATTGGTTCACAGTCTCAGAATCCAAATTAAGTATTTAAGGTCTTGAAACCAAGTTGTTTGAAAAGTTTTATTTGGTAGCAGAAAATATCGACAACTGGATCTTTACAAAAGAAGGGAGAAATAAATTTATACATAAGATTCTGCTGTGGAAATTTGGGATGGTTATCAACAATCGATTTAGGTTACAAGAACTCACACAAAGTCATGTCTTTTTAGTAAAGGAAGCAAGAAGCTAGGTTAATCCCTTGATGAAACAGACTGTTGAAACTCATAATATACACCATACTGAACCTAAGGAAAGATAGACCTATGGAGGATGAATTATTTCAAGTTGCAGTAATATATAAACATATTTATCAGATTAAAACCAATCATCTCAAAACCTGACAAGTGATTTCTCATCATCACAAGCCCATGATGTCTAAAATATTCATTTGTACCATGGCTTTTCATCTCACAGTTGTTAGTATTTTAAATTATGTACAGATTTACATAAAGCAGATGTTAATGTTTTTCTGGAGTATGACCCCCTCTCTCTGGATCCACTTGGTTTGGTCATGTTATGTCAATCCTGTTAAAAAGCTGACTGCTTATCTAACAATGGAGGATAAGACCAACCACAATGACCCGAAGATAGGAATAAAAAGAATTGGCCCACATTGCTGTTTCTAAAATTTTTAAAAAGATAATTCACTTGAAATACTAACACTGATGCTTCCAATGGGTCAAATAAAGAGGTACTAAGAGTGTCTGGGAGTATCTAAGCATTATGCCTAAGGTACAGTGTACAGGCATAAAATAGTGAGTAGCTCAACAAGACAAAAAATACTATTTTTGCTAAAGGGAGAATGCAGGCAACTTCCCACTACTAGCAAAACAAACACTGGGTTCAATTTCCAGTTTGAGTGAGTTTATGAATATGAAGATTATAAGCGCCCATGAATTAAATATAAAGAGTTCAGAGGGAACTATGACTTACGACATCACTGTGTAAGCATGGTAGTATTTCTGTATCTAATTAGTCTATGATTAAACACAATGCTATATATACATACACACACTCATAGTACCTTCATGGAAGTCTCTAAAATGCCTACAGTGGCTTATACAGTATTGATGAAACATAAAGATGAAAATGTATGGCATGTAGATAAAAACCATTTTTATAGCTTACTGAGTGATACCTCCTGTGGGTTAAGTAGCTTAAATTATTTGAATTTTGATTTTTTAAAGTGGCACTGCACAGTGGGATTCAAACTTTCATGAAATTGTACAGTTTTTCAAAAGAAAGACTAGAAGGGAGAGAGCATAAACGTTGAAAAAGACTTCTGATTTATAACTCAACTGTTACATGGTTAACAAGTGGTGTTCAACACACGTCTGGCCAGAACTCAGCTTCTTGTAGGGATTAAGGGTATTAAGGGGTCTGTTCCCCCAGTGGCTTAATGGTAAAGAATCTGCCTGCAATGCAGGAGGCACAAGAGACCTGGGTTCGATCCCTGGGTCAGGCAGATCCCCTGGAGAAGGAAATGACAACCCACTCCAGTATTCTTGCCTGGAAAATTCCATGGACAGAGGAGTGTGGCGGGGCTACAGTCCATGGAGTTGCAAAGAGTCAGACACAACTTGAGCATGCTCGCATATGTGTGTATATATATATACACATACACACACACATATAGGTATTAAAAATGTTTGATTCAAATTTGGTTTTTATAAAAGTGCATAGTTTAAAAACTTACTAAAAATTCTACCACACTGGAGACCGCTTACGTATAAATTCCTACTACCAGGATAATTTACTTTTGTATAAACTGGGAATACGACTGTAACTCTCTCTAGTTAAAGAATCTCCTGTAATGTGTGTTTAAACCCTATTATTTTACTTACTTACATTTGCATGAACCAAAATTCTCTTGATAGTACTTAAATAATAAGGCAAAGAAACAGACTGGCAGCTGAGGCTTCACCAACTATAATCTCAACTTCACATTTGTGTTACTTAGAGATCAATGTTAGATTCTTAGTAATGGACTAAGACAAGCAGACATACATGTGGACTCAAGATATGATTACACTGATTAAACGGACTTTTCAGGCTTTATGTATTGGGCTTATACAAAGTTTACTTAAAAAAGATTCTAGTGCTAAAAAATGTTTGGGAGATACTGTTCTGTAAGAGACTGTCTTTCCATTTAATTTGTTAATCCAGTATTTAATGCGATTTACTTTAACATACTGCCTAATACATTTCAGTTCTTAAATTACTCAGCCTAATGGGGAAATTTCTACAAATTAGTGTTGCGGGTCTTCAAAAATGATAACTTGTAAAATATTGAGGAATTCCACTAAAAAATTCATAATTGCCTTAGGCTTTTCTGATAGGTCACTTTTAAAACAATATTTCTAACTTTGAATTAGTCACATATCTATTGTTATGTTCTAAATCTCAAAACATGTTTATCCTCCATGCAACACAAGTAAGTATCCTCACACTAAAAACTGTGTTGTGTGTTTTGATAGTTGAACATTTCAATGATTTTTTACTTTATTTTGTGGTTTCATTATAAAACAGCTTGCACACACCAAACTCAAACAATCTTTTTTATTTAAAAACCCACCTCAAAATTCAGTTCTGGGTTTAGTTTCTGTTTAAAAAGAAGCAAACATTTAAAAGCATCAAATGTTATTCGTCTACAATTCATCTTGTTATGGATGTTTTTTTAGTTCATGGAGGGGACATAAACCCATTACATAAGTCAGGCACCATACAGTGGCCAAGAGGCCAGAAATCAGGGCACATCTGTGTTCTCAGGCAACAGGTAGAGGTCCGAAGTGGGGTGGGGGAACGTGACTCAGCTGTAGGCTCTCCGATCTCTATGCCCCCTCCAAAAACTGTTAGTAAGTCTCAAATCAGTACATAAGAGATTGTATGTAATGTATTTAAAACCCAACCAAACCAACAAGTATATCTGCTTTCTAAATTACATTGCAAAGCCAAGACAGATAAATTATAGCCTCACTATATATAATGTATGGTCTTGATTTCCATGTCACAGGACCATGTTATAGGTGAGACAGAATTATATGATACCTCTGGTGGTTTCAGAAATCTAGTTGGAAGAAGTCCATGGCTATAAGATTTCACATTATAGCAAGGCTCCACTATTTCTTGAATTGGGACGGTGAATATAAATCACAGTACAAAATCGTTAATGTTTTTTTTTACTGGAAAAGCAATATAGGTGCTACATATGAGAATCACTTATATAACATCTATTTAAAAAAAACAATGCAGATATAAAACATTAATTGCATAGGGATTTAAATAGGATAAGGCCAAGAAGAATATTAAGTTTTAAAAAAAACCATAGAAAGGGCACTATGGCGTCAAAAGATAGAATTTCATTCTTAGAGCAATAAATCTGCATGACTGTCTAATTAAAAGTCACAGTATGTTGCTATAACTAACAGTGAATATCAACTGTGTCATTAATTCCAAACTGGAAACCAACAACGTTAGAGGATTAACAAGAACACAACTAAAGCTTGTTGCATAAACCTGATCAGTGTATTAGCACATCAGTGCCTGGTACGTACCTGATTAGCTGTATAATCTACACTTTGCAAATTTTAGTACATGGTAACAAGTGTGAAAGCACATCCTTACCACATGCCATGAGTGATTTGTACACTTACTTGTTAGTGTCATTATTCACTCTTTCCAAGGTGTAAGAGCCCACCTGGCAGAATCTTCACTCAGTGAACCAAAAACACTGTAATTAACAAAATATAATAAGGTTCCACCGCTGAAAACTAAATGTCCATGAACCAGAGAACTAAGTCCTGACACCAGTATGGACACGATGTTCATTCAGCACTTTGAAAGGCATTGAATGATGAGTTCAACTCTACTTTGTATTTTAAGCTAACGATTACCCCACGAAGTTTCAGGTAGAATGGCAGATTGTGAAGGTACTTCTCGGGCCATGTTGTTATCCTGCAGGTGAAAGAGCAGTTTCTCAATGGGAAAGTAGCTTAGTTTACTCAGCATCGCTCTTAAGAGTAGTGTGAGAAAAAAACAAGAACTCCCAACAGAATCATGTTAAGGTCCACTTGGGAATACCCAAACCAATGCTTCAAATGAAAAAGTGCATAAATACAGTAATACTACAAGTGTGTTAACTACAGAACAAATGTTTCTCTGGGAGCCAAACAATAGTATTTTCCCACATTATTTACATGTGATGAATTGTTCAGATACCACAAAGCACCATTTACAGTCTTGACAGCTTGATTAAGCCTGAAAGGTCCTCTGACTTTGACTCTACTTAGTTGAGGATCTACCTAGAGTAGAAGGGTCAAGTTATCTCGGGTCAAGCAGGATTTCTCTTTACAGTTCAGTCCTCTTTTGTTCAGACACATCAAAGCAGTCTTTTCATTTCACATTCTTGGCTGGTGTTTCAGACTCTGTGGATTGCCGCCCATCGGTCCAGGCTTCCCGGGTGCTTTTCAGAGCGAGGGTCTTCTGTTGGTCAACCACCACATAGTCCACTCTCTCGTCGGCTACACTACTGCCTGAGCCGCTGCTCTTTTGCTAAAAAGCAAAGGAAAAGTCCCGTAAGTTCCCACAGAAGAAGGAGTGCTTCTGCATGAACTCCAGTCTTAAAACATGAGCACATACACACTGTGAATAACTTCTGCAATTCTTCTGGTTCACCAAAAAAATAACACCAACTACTGCAATTTAATGATAATATCGCTATCCTAACTGTACTCTGCTTTCCCACTAATTTTAGAATTCTTATATTTAAGAATTAGGGACTTCCCTTGTGATCCAGTGGCTAAGACTCCGTGCTCCTAATGCAGGAAAGTGTAAATAGACAGTGTCTGTATAAGAAGAATGTGTGTATGTGTTAGTCGCTAAGTCGTGTCCGACTCTCTGCAACCCCATGGGCAGCCCACCAGACTCCCCTGTTCATGGAATTCTCCAGGTAAGGATACTGGAGTGGGTTGCCATTTCCTCCTCCATGATATCATAAGAATACAACTAATAATGTCTACTTTGTGAGTATAACAATACCAACAAAAAACTTAAAACTTTTGGACAAAGTCAGTAAGGGAGTAATTTGAGTAAACTAACATTGGAAAGAGAGTGAAGACCATGATTAACTGTGGAACTTCAGAATTTTCTAAGCAAGCATTTTAATGATAATCCCCAAGACAGTACAAAGTATGTAACTTCCATGCCATTAGACATGAAAAAATAAATTAATCTGCAAAACTGTTGTTTGTGATTTATAAAAAGGCATTAAGTAATAGACTTTTCTAAATTTAAATTAAATATACTAATAGAATTCACTCAAAGGACACAGTTCTTCAGGTTTCACACGTGAGCTAAGTACACTTATAGAAAGAGGTTTCACTTACCTTACGTGGTGGTGTGGATTTCCCAGAATCTAAATCTAGATCTAGGTATTCCACTTGTTTGTCTCCTTTGGGCTTGATCATTGGGCTGTTTCCTCCATCAAGACTATTACTGCCAAAAAGATTCTGAAAGTACAATATGGTAAAATCAACTGTCAAACACTCATGAGACATGCTGCTCTTTACCTTGTCTGCCATCTATATAAGCCTAAATATTAATTTTAGGAGAACACAGCTTGAAGAAATGTCTCCATAGAAGATAGTATTTTGGGATGGGGAAAGATAAGTAATATTTTAAAAAGTGATTCAAACAGTTTTGGGACTTTCCTGGTGGTTCGGTGGTTGGGAATCTGCCTGCCAATGCAGGGGACATGGGTTCGATTGCGGGTCTGGGAGGATTCCACATGCCCTGGGGCAATCAAGCCCATGCGTTGCAACTACTGAGCCCGCATACCTCAGCTACTGAAGCCCACGTACCCTAGAGCCCACGGTGCACAATGAGAGAAGCCGCCACAACGAGAAGCCCTTGCACCTCAACTAGAGAGCCCACGGGCAGAACGAGGACCCAGGGCGGCCAAAAATACATAAAATTTAAAAACAACAACCACCAAAAAAAAAAAAAAAAAAAGCTTAGGTAAGCGAGCTAAAAGTAGTTTGAAGAGTAACACTTGGCTCAGACTAAGCCTGGGACGTCAAGCTATAGTTAGTTGGAATAGTTCTACCTCAATGCTATCTGAACTCAATTACATTCTTTAACTATAGGATCCTTTAGTCCATGTTTTCTGATTTTTTTTTTTTTTAGGGATTGACCAAGATGGTGGAAAGGACCTGAGCTCACATCTTCTTAAATTAAAATTTTCTCTTAAAGTTCTACATTTTATTTAAAGGCTTTCATGCCAAAGTATGGTAACTAAAGGCTATGAATACTGACTCTATTGGCAAAGACTATTTTCCAACCATCTGGAATTTTTATCACTTGTTTCTGCCTTCTCTTAGCCATATCTTTCTGTCCCTAACAGGGGCTGTACAATAGAAGGGCTACTGTCTAAGAAAAGAAAAAGAAAAAGGGAAGACAGAGGAAGCACTAAACGACAAGAACAAAAAAGCCTGAGGCAGAAAAATGAAGAGAAGAAATAGGCTATTAGGAACATGACGATCAATGCTAAGTAAAAAGGAAAGGATGATGTGAATTTATATCCCTGCATACACCCTCTACTCTGATTACGACAGTCTTCAAATGTGCTCCAATAAATGATTTGTTCCCAGGCCTTGCTGCTTTTAACCTGAACTAAGAAGGTTCCTGACTTCTCCTAGGTGACACTACATACTAGGGGCTTTCACCTTGTACCCTCTATCACACAGATACTATTGTTCACATGTTGGCTCATACTTTTGAAGAAAACCGTAATTGATGTAAGCTACTTGACAATTTTATACTTGTTTGAATGACCAACACAATTGGAACGCTGCATAAATCTGCTTCTGTTGATTCTTTCATACTGCTCCTCCCTTTCTTTTGGGTTAAACATAGTAAAACGTGGTTTAGGCAAAGGATGATTGCTAGGAAAACAGAGTTTATTCACTCATTTGTAAACAGAGCTGCCAAGAGCCTGTGTGAAACATTTTTATGAATCAGGAAACGGTGCTCCTTTCTGGGGCAACAAAGTTCTGCCCCCAGGACCCACAGCCTAGGGAGCAGGACACGGTCTGGGTTGCATGTACTCAAATGCAGTGTGTGTGTGTGGTTTGCTGGCATGTGTATGCAGTAGACAATCTGCATTACTGAATGTCACGGACCTATTTGTAGGAGTAGGTTTTTAAACCAAATGGATCAACTACTGCTAATAAAACATTAGAAAAGCACTGACAGTAACATGCAGGGCACAAAAAATGCAAAAGCAAATATTACTCCTCAGTTAGTATAAATAGCTAGTCTCCCCCCGAACCCAGCCTTTATCTTAATTCATGAAAAACTGAAATTTTTTTCTCTAAATGACTCCATATCTCATGCTCATATAAAAAAACCAAGCTGGACTGTGTGTGGGAGTATGTGAAATTTTGTATTCAAATGCAACAACAGAGCTCATACCTGGAATTTCCCTAACTGAAAACATACAGAATTATTCACAGTGTTGCATGCTATGAACGGAACCCTTGAGTTCATGTGATGTGCACATTTAATCTAAGTTGTTCCTAAAGTGAATTTCTCAGAATTGCTACTTAAATTGTATTCTGTCTAATAATTCATAGAAGTGGAATTTTTTTCATCCTTAAGTATTGTTAAAATCTACGTCCCAACAAAAAAGTCTGTTTGCTCTCTATCTAATCTCAACTGGGAACAGCCTGTGTCTGCCTTCTAGTTTTTAACGCAGTGTTTTCCCAAAAGAGTTTAGAAAAACCCTAAGATTCTAGGAGTTATTGTGAAGTGTTCTGTGAATTAAAAGAGAAACAAAAAAAAAGCTGGGACTTCCCTGGTGGCCCAATGGTTAAGACTTTGCACTTCCACTGCAGAGAGCAAGCGTTTGGTTTCTTAGTCAGGGAACTAAGATCACGCATGCCATGTGTTATGGCCAAAAAAAAAAAAAAAAAATACTAGTGCTTTTTCTAAAATTCTTGAAAAAAAATACATACAAGTATTAAGCATATTTTTGTTACTGTTACAATGTATATGTCTTTAGTAATGATGTACCATAACTTGAATTTCAGGTGCTTAATTAAGTGAATTTCATAACTTAATTTTCAACCCGTAATGAACATTAAGAGTTCATTGCATGAATGCTTGATTTTAGATCTTTGTGTAAGTGAATACACAAAGCACCCTGAGCTCCTTGATGTGAGTCTGGAGAAATGCGTTATAAAATGCTTGCAGTATAAAGCATTTTTTTGAATGGTTTCAAACATCAAGTACATATGAAAAGAACTATAACTGGAAAATTTGTTTTATCATTTTTACCTAACTTATATGTACTTTATAGATATAGTATCACACTCTGACCCTATATTTGTTTTCGACTTTATGATCTGCTTTTCAAAAGCATTTTTAAAACTCTCCTTAACTTCTTATTCAAATTCCTCACTCTCCAGTGTGGAATGAATTAAAATATACACAAAGCAAAAAAAAAAAAAAAAAAAAAAAGGTGTCCTTTTTCCTGAAGTAAATCAAGAAAGGTGGATGGGTAACATGTACGAACTGGGAGAAAGGCTGAGCTGAGGAAGAGAGATGCGCAGAGAAGAGGCTACTTACGGAGTCCTCGCTGGACAGGTTGGGGTTCATGGGGACGTAATTCTCCTCACTGTCGTGCGAGTCGCTGCTGGAAGTTGTGCTGTGCACAGAGTCCGGCCGGGGAGACAGCGGAAACCTGGAGGAGCTGACGGCAGAGAGGGTCGTCACACACACACGCCCCGGCCCAGGTCTCTCAGCTCGCTTCCACGGCGAGAGTCAGTGAGAGGGCGTGTTCCTCCCGGAAATAGGGAAGCTTGCAATCGTTTACTATCCATATTTATTACAGTATACTTCATTGCAGATGTTCAAACACACAACTAGTATTTATAGCTATTTGTAAACATATTTAAAAAAAAACTTACAGATATTTAAAAAAAAAACTTTGAAAGGTTACTTTCCATTTAGAGTTATTACAAAACATTGGCTATATTCTCCATGTTGTACAACACATTCTTGAGCCTATGTTACTTACACCCAGGAGTGTGTACCTCCTACTTCCCTTTCCCTATTCCTCTCCCCCACCCTGTCTGGTACCCTAGTTTACTCTCTACATCTGCAAGTATGCCTCTGTAAAGGGATGTTAAGCCGTGTCAGCCACGTCCAACTCTTTGCGACCCTCTGGACTGTAGCCCACCAGGCTCGTCTGTCCATGGGATTCTCTAGGGCAAGGACACTGGAGTGGGTTGCAATGCCCTCCTCCCAGGGGGTCTTCCCAACTCAGGGATTGAACTCACATCTCCCTACAAAGGGATGTTTCTGAGCATCTAATAGCCTTGTGCAGAGCAAAAAAAAAAAGTATTGCTAGTGATATGGGGGATAAATAGAAAGTCACAGCTTTAAAAAGGGAGATTTAGAATTCCTATTTTTTAAAAAAATTTGTTCATACATATAAAATATGAACACATCAATAAAGGTTTTTAATTGTGTACATTCTTTTTATTTCCACATATATATTTAAATGAATCTTTATTAAATAATCCTTACTAGAAACTACCATAGTTCCCAGATCAGTAGTTCTCAGAAATTTCTAGCCTCATGAACCTTTCACACTCTTAAAAAATTATTGAGAACCCCAAGGAACTTTTGTTTATAGGGTGATATCTATTGATATTCACCATATAACAAATAAAAGAAAAAAATTTAAACGTAAGCATACACAAAGGCATACTCTACTAGCTGTCACAACGATATCGCCCAGTTTTAGCCACCTCTGGAAAACGCCAGTGTACACTCATGAGAGAAGAGTGGAAAAGCAAATGGCATCTTAATATATTAAAGAAAATAGCTTTGACTTCACAGAAACCCAAAAGGGGGGGGTTCCCCAGACCATCCTTTGGGAACCACTGTTTTAGGTACTTTCCGTTATAAAGAACAATTGAGCTATGTATTTTATACAAAGACTTACTCTCGAGCAAAACTCCTAGTGATGGGAGATCTAACTGGGGCTTGTAATTCTTCCCATTCTGGCAAAGGTTTTATTTCTAAAGGTGCTGGCTTGACTGAAACAAGAGAGAAAAAATGAGATTTTAGTACACAGAAATTTGGAAAACATGACCTTCTTTCTACACCTCTATTATAGCCAGAGTACACCTAGGACCAGCTAGTTTTCACATGAAAAGAAATTCACAGATGTTATGTGATTTCTCCAAGGTTACACAGCTAAAAAAATTAGTGACAATCGCTAAATTAGATAATTTCCTGACTGTTTACTGAAAGTCTAAATAAAGCTCTATTATTATATGTTGCTTCTTAATTGAAGTAAATATTTTATGACTATAAACTTAATGAGAACAAGAAAGACTAATGTGGCACAATTCCTTCATAGTTATTTGATTTATAATTTTCATTATTTCCTTATTTTATTTTTCTACTAATGCTATCATCAAACACAGAGGTTTAATTTTCTATGTAAAAATGTTCCTCATTATCCACACCGAAGCATGAGGTGTACAACTTTACATACAAAATGATGTTTAGAAAGTGATAAACACACTTTGCTAAAACCAAAAACTGAAAAAGGAATCAATGATTAAATTTTTGAAATTAATTCAGGTCCAGTCTGGAATCAAATAGAACAAAGCAGTAATTACATCTTTATACTCAAACTCAGATCTGAGAAAGGCCATAAAATTAAACAACTACCTCAAATTTTTCGCTTCCTTTAACCAACAACGTCCTCTATCAAATTAAGTAAAAATAAGTGCTAATATTCTCATTAGCTTTATTTGTAAGAGGTCTTCACTAACTTACCCCATTATTGCAATTAATTACTGCAAGAATTAATTACTCTGCTAGTACATACCACAGAGCTCTTTGCCCTGAAAGTAAGACTCAGATTCCAGAATCAGAAAATGAGCAAAAGAACTACAACAACATCATCTGTTAGTATTCATTATAATTTAGGAGACTATTTAAACATATTAGGTAAACATTTTATAGTTACATTTCATCCTACCACGCTAAAGAAAAAAATTTTTCATTTTTTTTCTCGGTATCCCTCCTCCAGCCTTTGTCCATATGTATGTACTTTGAAACACCAAGTTATAATCATCTTCAAACTATAAAACAGGTAGCCATTTTAAAGGATTATGTAGATTCAATGAGGCTTATGCCAAAGTATTCTTGTCAACTCAAGTACAAAAAAATTCAATGTATTTTTCTGAAGGCTACACTGACTTCAGTTCAAGTTAAAATAATTTTGTTCATCTATACTCTTAAGATGGACATGTACAAGAATACTGTGCTTATACTGAAAGCATTTAACTCTGATGTTTCATTTTTTTAAAGCCCAAAGACAAATAGCAGTTTAGCTGTCAAATTCTAAGTAATGGCATAAAATAGTGAATCCATGGAAATGATTGTATATTGTCTCAGAACAGAATATATACATTATACATAAATACAGGAGATGGTTGGAACTCACTAGCAGTTCACAAGCTTAAAGAAATCACTGTACTGATGTCTAAAAGGTTAAAAGAATAATGCGAAAGGATAAGACAACACCACACATGATCAAATATTTAACATGCTGCTGTTAATGGCATAACAAATAGACTCGTTGTATATTATGGGAAGCATTCACTTTAGAAAGTATATGCTGGTAAGTTTTATTTCCAACAGCAATAGAATTTAAGACTCTTCTTTACTTTTAAAGGAAAAAAAAAAATCACAGAATAAATAAATTCCCAACACCCCATCCAGCATGCGGTGCTAAAGTACATACCCTTTCTTCTTGTAGCAAAGTCACCTATGGTTTGTGAATCAGTTCGCTCTAAACCATGGGGTTTGGGTCTTAAAATTTTAGGACTTTGACCTAATTGGTAAAAAGAAGACTCTCTTAATATAATGTTATTTTTTTAATTGGAAAAAAAAAATGGATTCTGTAAAAAAGCAACAGAGCCCTGAGCAGAAACATTACATCTCAAAAGCATCAACAAAGTTTGTTTGTGTAGACTATTTCAGTCTTGCTACTGCATATCATTCATGCTTAAAACCACAGGAACCAGAAAGTTGCATGCAACAATGTCATAAGCAAACTGTTATAAAAGATGGTAGGGTTTTAGTGACATAACCACCTTAGTTAGTTGTTATCTTTATTTGGAGGAATGGAGGAAAAACATGTGCCATGTTAGTTTTCCTTCTAACATGTCTTAGAAAATCGGATTGAAGAAAAAATGATAAAACTCCACAGTGAGGCAGCAAGTACATCTTTTCTTTGAAGTCTGGTGTCTCATACGAAAGTACCAAGGCCTACTCTCTTAATTTGATGGAGGTGTTTTAAAAACCTTAATCTGACTACTCCTTCATCTCCTGAAAGTACTCTTCTAGAGAAGCAATGCTACAACGTCTGCAAATCCAAAGTCAAAACCAAGAGCAGCATTCATTTCCTCTGGATACTCGGTGGCTCCCTGTGATGCCATTTTGTAAGGATTAGATGTCTAGATTCCAGAACCGCTGATTATCTGACTTAATGTGAGAATTGTTTTGTTTTGTTTTTTGGTCATGCACCATGCAGCTTGCAGTTCCCCAAGCAGGGACTGAATCCATGCCCTTGGCGAGGAAGGCACAGGGTCCTAACCACCGGATCACCAGCGAATTCCCAAGTTTTAATTTGAGAATTGGGGAGCATAAATTCAGTTGCTATCTCCCTGCCCCACCCCCGCAACGGGCTGCCCCCCTCCCCCCGCCCCCAATCTCTGCCATGCACAAGTACTGCTGAAAAGCCTTATGAGAAGTACAGGTTTACCATCCAGCAACTGGCCTTACACTTTTCCCCACTGAAAGCCTGGAGATGCTGGAGTAGCAATGTCATTTCAATCAGGAATTTAAACTACTTTATTCTCAACAATACCAAATTCTCTTTTTTCTTGGCATTTACAAAACTGAGTCGACATCTATTATATTAGATGGCAAAATTAGTTTGCTGATTCAACATTGATAGCTAAGCACCTCACTGACCGAAATCTACAAATTTTTGAAAATATGATTTTCTAGCTTATAAAACAGGAAAATTCCCTAATTCACAGGTACTCTCAAAGATACTCTTTAGTTGTCTTCATAGAAGAATACTTTATTAAGTGAATTTTTTTTTTTTACAGAGCATTTATAAAATTTACATGTATTTTCTACTCTATGCAACAGTTCAGGTTGCTTTTAGGACAAATGTCTAAAGGTGAAAAGGTCCTGAATTGAACCTAGTCACTTAGGCATTTTGGTGGCTTCATTTCTTTGTATTTTTATTGCCCGGCTCAATCTGACATTTACATTCCAGACAGAAATCCAAGTATTAGTCTCTCAGTCATCTCCCACTCTTTGCGACCTCATGGACTCTAGCTTGCCAGGCTCCCCTGTCCACGGGATTTTCCAGGCAAGAATACTGGAGTGGGCTGCCATTCCCTTCGCCAGGGGATCTTCCCGACCCAGGGATAAACCCTCATCTCCTGCACTGGCAGGCAGACTGAAATGAAAATGAAAGTGATACTCAAATGATGGCTCAATATGATTGGGTTGGCCAAGAGGTTAATTCAGGTTATGCACCTTTTGGTCAACCCAATACTTACGAGGAGAGAAAGGAGAAAAATCCAAAGTATATGTACTTCTCCTCTACAGCCTGGAGGCAAACATTTATTTGAATGTTTCTCTGATTACTTAAGAAAAGTGAAAATAAAGAGTAAGAAATAAGAATACTAAAGTAAAGGCAAAAGAATGAACCAACTTTGAGGATACACTCTTCTCAAATTCTGAGGGTTAATAATAACAACTCATGTGAGCCTCAGCCTTTAAATCCAAGGCAATTACAAGTGGGCTGTAGCTAGATTAGTTTTATTTTTTTTTTTAGCTAGATTAGTTTTGAACAAAGAAAGTGACATGACACATTTTGTTTAGCAAACAGTACTGACTAGTGGTGAAATCCCCATTGCACTGTAACCCTTATAGATAAGAGCAATCTCACCCAGGATTGTCAATCTCTGGATCATGTGATCGGCTCCCTCATGGGTAACACAATCTGATAAGTCTTAACCTCTGATTCAGATCTACTGCAG
This sequence comes from Cervus canadensis, assembly GCF_019320065.1. Classification (NCBI taxonomy): domain Eukaryota; kingdom Metazoa; phylum Chordata; class Mammalia; order Artiodactyla; family Cervidae; genus Cervus; species Cervus canadensis. The sequence continues at coordinate 73,102,516 of NC_057386.1, forward strand.
GATCCTTATTTGCATATCGACAAAGCCGCCCCCACGTGGAGGTTCTGTAGGCTTTCACACTACATGTTCAAAAATGGAATTTAGCTTCTCCAACCCACCACGTATCTGCTTTGTTTTCCCTCTCCCCACTTGCTAAGGCAGATCTCTTAGGAGTTACTATAGATTTCACTTTCTCTCTAATCTCTCTATATCAATTTAAATTTCTATTTGTAATGACAATAGTTTGTTTTCCTTCAGCCAAGAAAATGACAAAATCTGAAGTCTGAAGCTCTTCTTTCCATTTTTAATGTGCACTTTGTTTACTTACTTGGTTTGTTTTTCAGAAAATGATGAACTCACATCGTATGGCTAAACGACCTCCATCTATACTTCAAGTGCCCTCCAAGCTTGTAAAAAAATCACTCTAGGTCCCTGACTCGAGGCAGCAATGAGAACCACAAAAGGGACTTTGGTTAATGCGTTCCTGTCTGATCATCTCTAAAGTGAGGCTTCTAGAACCCTGGGTTTTGAAACCCTGGCAAAGCACTCTTCAAAGAAGATGCTGAAGAAGAAGTATGATTGCATAAAATTTTACATTAAAAAAAAATACCATTTTTTCCCTATCACAGCCTTAAATCTTAGAATGAACTTTTTAGAGGCTAATCTGAGTATGTTACTTGCCTCCATAAAACCTTTCAGTTGTGTTCTCAGAATAAAGCCCAAACTCATTAGCATGGACTATTAGAACCACCAGGAGCCAGCACACGCCAGGCCTTTGGCATTCTTTCCTGCATTCTTAACTTCCTCCCTCCCACCCAAGCCAGTCCTGTGTTCCCCTGGGTACGCTGTTGATTCTAACTAGAAGATCTTCTATCATTGTTTAATTGCCATTCATCCTCTCAGACTTTCCTCAGAGGAGGGAGCTAGCAGTGCCAGGAGCTTACCTCAACCACAGTGTCTTTTGTGCTAATTATGATAATGTGTTTACTTTTCTACCTTCTCCAGTAAGCTGGGAGCTTCTAAATTACCTTTTCTTCCTCGGCTTCAAGACCTCAAACCTATCCGAAGGTATATTCTATCACTGGGAGACCCTTCAATCTGTTCTGATGAACTGTCGATCTCTTAAAGCTTAATCTGATAGTTGTGTTTAATCTGATCAATGTTATAATTTTGTGTTTGTCTCTGAAGAGGCAAAAACAAACAGCAACTGAATGTTGTTTCAAAAGTGGATCATTCCAAATACGGTCAAGGCTGTCAGTCATACGAGGTGTCAAGCTTCAAAGAAGCAGATGCAATACTTTTTGAAAAGTCCACACACGATTAAGTATTATTTTATTTTAAAATGCTTTTTATTAATTTTTTTTCATTGTATTGCAGGGTATGCGGGATATTAGTTTCCCAACCAGGGATCAAACCTGTGTCCCTTGCGTTGGGAGCAAAGAGTCTTAACCACTGGACTCCCAGAGAAAACTCAAGTATTATTTTTACTTACATAGATTCAACTCAAAGTGGAAAATTTATTTTCTCTATCATTATAGGTTTAACTTAGCCTGTTTACTCATCTGAAGTTTCAAAGATGATGCTATTATTTCCAGTAGGCATCTCAAAAACCAAGAAAGAAGAAAACTAATTCATAACATTAGTCGTCTCTGTTAATTCCAAGAAGTAATCACGGTAGCACACTGGAAAACTTCTACACTTGTTTGAGTGGTCTTATACAAAGGGGACTATGATTGTGGTAATTATATTGGAGAGCATTAGTTGCTCAGTTGTGTCCGACTCTTTCGGGACCCCACGAACTGCAGCCCGCCAGGCTTCTTTGTTTATGGGATTTCCCAGGCAAGAATACTGGAGTGGGTTGCCATTTCCTCCTCCAGAGGATCTTCCCAACCCAGAGATCGAACTTGGGTCTCCTGCATTGCAGATGGAGATGCATTTACCTGCTGAGGCATCATAATGGAAGGTCAGGAAAAGGAAAAAAAGCCCAAAGGCAGAGGCTGTACTGTAAATATGCCCTCTATACTCATGTCCGTTAAACTGTAACCATCAATCCACAAATCTGACTTGAGTCAAACTTTAATACTTGCTTATATTTACTGGTGTCATTTATCCATCTTTCAAATATGTATTATAGTACAAACACGATCTTTAAAAGAGCATGTTACTTTTTAACAACATTCAAAAAACTTCTTTAGAAGCTTCCTTGAAAAATATTTTTATCTAAGATACCAGTATGCCAAAAGGATCCACCTAGGGAAGCTGCTCGGTACGTCTTCTGGGTGCTTCCTACACCAAAGTGGAGATCTAGCCAGACATGAAGATACTTTAACCAAACTAATGTATAGAAACACCAGAAAAAACCTCACACTGCTTTTATGAAAAAACCAGCACAACAACTAGTGGTCAGAACTACTGTAGAAAGCCACAAATGGACAAAGCCAAATGAAACAAAATAAAAAGACAGCATATCTGAGGCTTGAACAGCTGCTATTAATATTTCATGTTAGAGACTGAATGAGTCTAGTGAAGTGCAGGGATGAAAGCTGGTAGGTTTATGTAAGGACTTACTTTAAGAGAAATCACAATATTTCACAGAAATTTCCCAAACTTTACAAAACTGCTTTTCCATTAAAATATGAAAGTTTCAATTGAAGCAATCAAAACAGAATTTGTCCTGCATTTCCAATGACTCCTCTGCTTTCCTAATACTTAATACATGTAAATTATGATTTTCTCCTCTATTAATATACATAAGGCATGGCTCAGAACAAATACTCTTGTGACAGAAATAGTATGGGTGAAAATATAGCTACTACAGTTGGGTGATAGATAAAGGATCCATGAAAATACATTAAATATAAGTGTTTCAAACATGTATGTATTTCTGTAGCTTCAATTACTCGGAAGTATTTGAAAAACTCATCTGCTAACTACTAATTACAGCAGCTGACATCCATAATGGGCGGTATAAACAAGACTAGAATGTCACTCATCCACTGTAGACCCTTCCCAAAACCACAATCACAGAAACTGGTTATACTGGGCGTTGAATCGGTTATACTGAGTTTTGAAACTAACGAAGCCATATTTTATAGTGCTAGGTTTGCTTATTATGAGGTTTAGTTAACAAGAGATACTAGAATAGCAGATTGAGTCATGTATCTGATGTCACAAAATCTGAAATGAAAACAGACTCATCAGATACTATGCACAGTGAGAAAAATTTCAGGACCGTTTTATAGGTTATTAAGTTTTTTGTTTTTAAATGTATGCCAATTAACTTAAAAAAAAGTATTTTAAAGTCTTTATTGAATTTGTTACAATATTGCTTCTGTTTTTATTTTTATTTTCAGCTCTGAGGCATATGAAATCTTAGTTTCCCAACCAGGGATTGAACCCACACCCCTGCGTTGGAAAAGTGAAGTCTTAACCACTGGACCACCAAGGAAATCCCTATAGTTTAAGATTTTAAGGATAAACTTTTCTCTAAGATCTGAATATTAAAATGTTTTTCTCAAATAGCTATAACTTTCTAAAGTGAGTTGATAACATGTGCCCTGCAGTATTAAATACTTTCTCATGCTTCCTCTCATATCATATATTAATTTTCAAAAGTAGAGCAGTGCTAAAGAACAGCAAAACACACTTTTTTTTTTCTATTTGCATGCAGTATTTCCAGGTGGTACTAGAGGTAAAGAACCCTCCTGCCAATGCAGGACAGTCTTCCTGGATGGGGAGATCCCCTGGAGGAGGGCATGGCAATCCACTTCAATATTCTTGCCTGGAGAATCCCATGGACAGAGGAGCCTGGCAGACTACAGTCCATGGGCTCCCAGAGTCAGAGATGACCAAAGCGACTTACCACAGCACGTGCACATTTACTAGTTATCATGGAAACTTTCTGAGGTAAGCAAGGTCGATTTGTTATCCCCATTTTACAGATGAGGAAACCAAGTCCCTGAGGGCCAAGGGACTTGACCAAGGCTCACAGCTGGGGACTGACAGAACTGGTACCCAAAAAACACTTCTTATTTTTTTAAATTACTATGACTCTAGTAACCTCTTTACTGTTTTGCTAAACCTGTTCTCCTTTCTTTTTAATTTTCTTTGCCAAAAACTAAGTGGAAATTTTATTCTGGGTGCTTTTTCAGTTCATTTCGTATCCAAGCAATGATGCCAAATCAGTCATCTGACCCATGAGCTCAGGATGGTCTTTCAATAATTGTTTATTTTTTTTCCCTGCTGCGCCCTGTAACTTGTGGGATCTTAGTTCCCCTACCAGAGACTGAACTCAGGCCTTCAGCGGTGAAAGCACAGTGTACTAACCACAGGGCCACAAGGGAAGTCCCTCTGCTAATTTTTTAAAGATGAAACAGAATCTTCAAAAGTAACTATAGTAGAGTCTACAAAAGTTCTATAGTAGAGTCACCATAGGTTGGTTCAGAGCACTAGGATAATCTCTCATGTACTAGAACATACAGTACTTTCACTACATACATAGGAAGGTATAATATGCAATACATATGATGTATAGTGCACATGCCATATTATTATGCTCTGTACATAAAATAATATATACCATAATACAGGGTCCATGAACTCTGTCAGACCTAGATGATACTAAAAGTGTATAACTATGATCCTGCAACTTTTCCATATCAATAGGAATCTTTTCTGATTCTGAGTTGTGCTTACCACATGGAACCACGAACTGTGAAATACACAGGGAATTTTCAAGCTGTGCTCTGTCGAGCCAGAGGGGAACAAAGCCTGAAGGACTCAGGGCTCTGTCCCTCACCCAAACCGCTCCACCTCCATAGAGGTGCAGGGACCTCAGGATGTAAAACCGTTACGTTTGGTGTCAAAGGCTAGCGATCTGCTGCTCATGAGCAATAATTTAGAGGAAAACAAGAAACCAGCTGAGCGTTAAAATGAAGATCTCTTTCACAGAGTTCATAACACTTCCATCTTAATCCTTCCACCATCTGTGGGCTCAATTATAAATCTTCCCATGCCCAAACGTACGTTTGTTCGTTGTAGGCAAAGAATAAAATGACTGGTGATGTCTAAATAGATTTTAAAGCAAATGAAGACCAAGAGAAACAAGAAGAGAAGTTATCACAGAAAAAGCCTGGGATGCTCATGCCCTTTCTAAAGTAGCCAGCCCCGATCAGGGCCCTGCTGCCAGGGCCGTGTGGATGGCCAGAAGTGTGACATGACCGACTGCCCAGCTGTCTAACCGAAGATGGGCACAGACCCACAGGCAGCCCGCACGTGGGCTGGCCTCCAATCTACAGTGCGGACGGACAACTGAGACCCATACGATGGTGGCTGAGCGAACTGGTAGGTCAGTAACGAACAAGGCAATTAGCAGGGGGCGTGGAAGCTGTGAGGGCCCATAAAAAGCAGCCACGGGGCAGCATCGTGGCCACAGATGCACATCGGAGGCGGAAGTTCTCTGACAGCAGAAAGCACAGAAAGTAGAGGAGACAGCATCAAAGAAAACAAGAAAGAAGGGAAGAATGTGAGGGAGAAGCAAGCAGGATCAAAGACCTTCCAGAGGACAGAAATGCAGGGAAGGCAGGACAAAGTCTCAGCTGCTCTCTGTTCATTTACTTAGCAGAACAAAATAAAGCTCATTCTCTTGAAGATATTCCTACTCTCAGTCTCACACAGGGAACTTAACTAGAGTAACTATTAAAGAGCCAAGACCAGGTTAATGAGAAATTTACACAAACATGCTTTTAAAAAATCTACATACAGCACATGAGACTTTTCAAATGTGCTGGATGCCCCAGAGACGGTGCCCTGCATCCCACCGCCAACATACTAACCTATTTGGTTGCCAAGATTAAATCACACCAGCAGCACGCTGGTTTTAACAACTCGAATCCAAATTGTAAAAGCATGGGTATATATGACCAATTTGGCTGAAAAGTTTCTTTTACATCGAGTTCTTGACAAACCATGCCACCATAGAATTTAATGTTACTTATGAAGCCCAGGACAAAAGAACAGACCAGAAGCATTTGCTTATACCCCAGCCAAGGTAGAATCATTTTTCAGAAGTTGTTATACGGACAGAATAGAAAGAGTATACAAGCAACCTTGTACGTCTTAAAGAATGACGTCAAGGGCATTAATGATCTCAAGTTTGCTTTGATATCAAATACTCTGGAGAAGAGGTTACCAAAGGGAAGAAAAGACCATATCTGGCTTGTAAAAGTGTATGTGGTGTGGTCTGCAATGTTCTGTTGTTTCAAATAATTAAATTAGCTAGTACAGCTTAGAAATCAAAAGATAATATAAGTAGGACCCCCAACTTTGGACTTCTTTTGATAATCAGAATATTTTCCTCTAGGAGCTATGTTAATTTCACAAGTTTACAAAGCGCTGCCGCCAGGCAATGGTTAATTACTCCATTTGGATGGGGCAAGGGCTTTTCAGTTTTTCCTAATTATCTTCCACGGCTTGCCAATCCTGGTGAATATTTTGGTTTGTAACCTCTGCTCTAGAGATAGGAGACTTAAAAACATACAGCATCAACATATGACATAACAATTATTAATCTCTAAAAAGGAATACCACCATAAAACAAGTGGATGACTAAGATAATGTGAAACACTTCTGAATTACTAGTCCCGATTCTGTTTTGGATTTAATGACAGTTAAATGCGTATCTAAACTGGCAACCCCTGGTCCTTTTGCCATGCCATGCTCTCCTTACCTTTTCTGTCTGGTTTGAGGTTCCGATCCACGGGGGGTGGTTCACAGTCTGCAACAGGAACTGGCCTTCTGGGAGGAGTCTTGGGGCTGGACCTGAAGCCCATATGAGCGGGAGGAGGCACTTGCATTCCAAATGAAGAAAAGTCAAATGTCCCTGGAGTCATTGGAACATAATTTGCTTCCTGAATTGGTTCTGTAAAACTGCTGGAATGTTGTCGTGGTGGAGAGTTGGGATTCATGGGCACGTAATTTTCATCCAGTTCTTCACTTGATACACTTCCCGCTGTCAATATGTTTTTGATTTTCTAAAACACACATACATTTCTTTTAATAAGCAAGAACTATTGTCAAACAGGAAAATACAACTGTAAGTCATGCCTATTCATGTGGATCTGAAGGGACTTTTATTTCAGGATCTCATTTAGTCTCAGGGCCCTAAGTGTAAAGGTTTTGATGATGAAATACATTTGATGATGCCAAGGTCAATTATACTTACAAAATGGTTGTGGAAGCCTTCGAGGGAACTAGATCTATCACTTGGAAATGTTCGTGGAATATCATAGCAGTCTTGAGAACTAGCATCTAAAACAGAGAACAAACTATCAATTTTCTCCCCATCTTTGCCAGTTCTCAGGGTAATCAGGCATGACCTTCTCTCTCTCTTTTCATATATTCACACTTCACACACATAAATTTTAAAAAGGATGCTCAAAGAAAAATATCTTAAATTGAAACATTAAATAACTAGAAAATACAGACACTTATAGGCTAACTAGTAGTAGTATTTGGCTATGACACTGAGACAGGTTATCTAAAGACGGAAAAAGAAATACTTCTATTTCCTCATCTTTTGCACCCTTGGGTCCAGCTTACATCTCACTAACTTATAACTACCTCAAGATACATTATAGCCACTTCAAGGACTAAGTCAGAAATTGGTACTGAATGGCTAGACAAGTATTGGTACAAGCATCATTCACAACACATCAGATCTTCATCATCTTTAAAACAACTGGATAACGCTATCACGAAATCCCAAAGTGTCAGCACATACTTTTTAGGGTCTGTGCCTTTTAAACTTGCTTTTTTTTTTTTTTAAATTTTCAGATCTCTAAGAACCTCAGAATCTAACCCAGACTCAACGGTACAGAAATTGGTAAAATGACTAGGGGTAAGGGGAGAGAGAAGATTCACAGCTTTAAAAATAAATAAAGCCAAATAAACAATAAGCAGAATGACTTGATTGGAACTGAGTACCAACTGGCAGACATAATGTAAAAACTGTTATCTGGGAAGGAAACGAACGGAGCCCTGAGTACCACCTGGCAGACACAGTGTGAAAACTGTTGATCTGGGAAGGAAGGAAACAGAGCCGAACAGATGTGGCACAGAAGTGGCCGAAATGGGACACAAATACAGGAAGGGGCACGACCGGCAAGGCTTTGTGGCTGGTTCATTTCCTGTTCCTCTGCCCCCGGTCTGCTCACCCAGGATGCGGAGAGAGGGAGAAACAGAGGCGCAGGCTTCCTGATGCCCAAAGTATTACTAAGGCCACACTTCTGCAGGGCTGTAAAACTCCTCCTCTTCTTCCCTCACAGCAGAACACCCACACAGGCACACGCCGAACACACACACACTTCCCAGGATTTACTGAGACTCTGACACCTTTGCTATCTCAGGGGATACCTGCAGCGCTGAAGGAAAAACGGACTGTCCCTTTAACATCACACTCTGCTTCCAAGAACAAAAAGAGGTTTTGGGGACTTTTCTGGTGGTCCAGCGGTTAAGGTTCCAGGCTTCCAGTGCATGGACCACAGGTTCGACCCCTGGTGGGGGAACTAAGATCCCACCTGCTGCAAAGCGCAGCAAAATTAAAAAATAAATAAACAAAACAAATAAAACATCTTAAAAAAAAAAAAAAGAAAAACTGCAGGAGAAAATGTTAAAAAAAAAAAAAGAGAGAGAGAGAGATTTTCTATCATTAACCTCTAACCCGGGAGAAGCCAATCGGTGCTGACCTTTTCGCAATTTGTTCAGATCCACAGTGGAAATGGTATTGCTACGTGAGGGCGGCAGGCCGGCTGTTGGGATACAGTAACTGCTATCAGTGTCCGAGGCCGTGCGTGTGATGCTACACGTGTCCACAGGAGATCGGTCATGAGCCGGATGCGGTTTCGGTGGCCGAGGCGGAGGAATATCTGGAATAGTGTCTAGCTTTGACGTCTGCCCCAAGGCGCCTTCTGGAAATGTTCGTGGAATCTGGTAAGTATTACCAGGTGTTGGAGGAATGTCATAACTAATAGATACATGCCTCATTTGAGGCTCCACGGTCGAGGTCCCAGACGGGGTGTTAAAAACATACAGTTCTCCGTCTGCTTCGGTACTCGATGGAGACACCTTTGGTAAAACGTCGTGGGAGTAACTGCGGGGCAGGTTATAAAGGCTGGAGTCTACGGAGAGGGATGCAGCGCGAGACGGTGGAGAGTCGTACATCATGTGCTGCTGGAAAAAGCCGTTCACTCCATGTTTGCTCTGGGAGGAAGCGGGGTTTTTATGAGAAGGGACGTTATCATTGCAGTCGGTTTCCGAAGAGGTGGATTTTGCAGATTCAGCATGCGTTCTAAATAAAAATGGTTAATGACAGAAAAGAAAACACGGTGAAGACCTAGGACTACATTTTAGTAAATATACTTCTAGCTTAGCAATCAAAATCCATGGCTTTTTCTCATTCGATTTTTTCGTCTGTGTGATCCATCAGATTGAAAGCACGAATGTCCCTGAGTTTTAAAGGATTATGCACCAGAGAACAATACCGCCACCGCAAAACCAAAAGCATTCTCCCTAATTCCTGTTCTGTACCTGCCCACACCCTCAACTCCACCTATGAATTCCACACATAAAATCACAATTCCTGAAGCACTGGAATTAGAAAGGTACAAAACTCGGAGGAAGGTCAATGATTAAGGCACACGACACTGGGAAAAGCATTTCCTCTGAAGAGCATGCAAAAACTTCATACCAATAGCTTATCAAGGTGATCCTTAGCTCTTTAGCTCACCTGTGGCACTCTGTTGTCAAATCTAATGATGATCTGGTATTGAATGAATTCAGTGTGATCTACAAGGTGTCAACTCAATAGGTTCTGTGTATCTTCCTTTCTACTAATTTTCTTTAACAAATATTTAGCCAATGTCATAGGATCAAAGGATCAAAATACAAGCCATGGGGTTAGCCAACTCCAAACAATAATTCACCTTGAGAAATTTCATTAGAGTGTCTTTTATACTTTGGGAGTGTTTTCAGTCTGTATTTTGTGGTATCACAAAATTTGGGAGTAAGTCAAGATGCAGCTACCAATATCAGAGTGCTTTTCCTTCCTTAATGCTAAACTAGATCCCTTAACTACCTATGTGTGTTGTTCAAAGTCCTGGAGGAACTTAAACTCAATATTTAAAAAATAGTAACTTGTGATAGTTCTTTTCAAGGTCATACCTTCCCGACATCTTGGTAACGTCTGGCATTGGGTATTGCATTTATTCACTGAAACTCTCCCCTCCTGGCTGGTATCACAGGGACTTGACTGCAATATCCTGGCTTTCCTTCTTCCTCACTGATTATGCCCTTGCTTCACTGACCAAGCCTGTCTTCCTCTCTCCCCACCTGGAAGTGACTATCAGAAAACAGTCCTCTAAGTCTTTACTGCATACACCATTAAAAAATCCTCCTTTCCCGTAACTTCATCCCTACTGAATGCTGACAACTCCCATCTTCTCACCAAACTCCGAGTCCCATATCTGCAAACGGCTCAAATTTATTTTCACTTGCTTATCCCAGAGTTCCCGTGCTCATGTGTACCAAATCAAACTCAATGTACCTCTCAAATTGGTGGCCCTTTCTGACTTGCCTTGACAAGAAATGTCTTTATCTGAATTGTCTAAACTGGGAACCCCATCGGCTTTGATTTATTCTCTTTGATCACCACCATCGCTTGGGCACAAAGTCCCTCTCTACCCAAGTTATCTATTCCCCTTCTCTGTTCCCATTGTCATCACCCAAGTTCAGGTCTGGGTCTCTGCTGAAATCTACAACACTGGATCCTCCTCAGTAAACTTCTTTCCTCTAGTTTCTCCCTCTTCCAATATATCCATGGTACCATCTGCAGGACCAAGACTGTTAGAAGATCAATATTTTCAAAACCTGGTTTTCATGTCACTCATCTAATTCAGAGAAAATCCTGTTAAGAGTTCCTACAGTCTACGGGAACTACAAAAAGCCCACAAACTACTCTACTTGGCACTGAGGCTACTATTATTAATAGCCTGGTTCCACCTTATACATCCAATCTTACGACCTGCTGGTTGCTCAATGGAACCCTTTACTCCAAGCATGCGCTCTTCCTTATTGTCTTCCCCTGGGGGCTCTCATCTTCACTTTCCCTTGCCCCTAGGCTATTTTAACATAAATTTTTAATGACGGTCTCCTCCCACCAACCAGGTATGGTTCAAAGCCTACTCCTCCTATGAAGTGTCTCACCCTCCATCTCGAAAACACATGCGCTGTCCTTTCTAGGAATTTCTAACACATATTCTAAAATGTGCACTTCATTTAATTCAAACGTGAAGAGGAAGCTAGAAATACAATGAGTACTAAGTTCCCTGTCCTTGACTGGTTTAGAGTTTAATGGAGAATAAATGCAATTAGCAAGTTACTTCCGATTCTTGGAGACACGGAGGCACAACTATGATGCTGTGAAAACCCAGACATGTAATCCTGCCTGGGTGTTTGGGGGAAGGTCTCCTAGAGGAGCAGAAGTCTGAGCTCAGTCCTGCAGGACAAACATAGTTCTCAAGGCAATGCTCACATCTTGCCTTCATCTATAAGTACTTCATGCTTTACTTTTCAACTCTGAAGGTGACTGCACCTGAGGGCGCTGTATCTTATGTCATTAGTTTGTACCTTTGTAGAACCTAGCCAAACGGTGAGCCCATAGTGGATACTTCACAAATATTTGCTATTAAACTGTCACTTTTGCAAAATACAGATACAAAATATATCTGAGTAATGATTTTGAGCATAATGTCTGTGACAATGGGAACGCCGTGATACCAGTGAGACTGATGAAAGACGCTACATAAAAAGAAAATGTACTGAAATCTGTCACTTAGCTGTTGGCTTTTAAAAAGGCAGATATGGAAAAATAATTGTAGAGTTCCCCTAAAATAAAATCTTAGTTAGTAGCATATGCAACAAAGTTGCGAGTGTATAATTTTAAATTCTCACAGCAAACAAGCAAAATCAAGTTAGAATTTTATATTATTAACTTGTGATTTATAATTTTTTTTTTTACTTTTACAGGTAAAATCCCATTATAACAAATATATAGAAACTTATCTTTGGAAGTTTTGTGAGCTTCTTCCGCTATCCCAGGGAATGGTTCTTAGAAACTAATTTATGGCTCTTAACAAATGCTACGTAAAATTTTTTGAATAAGGAGTTTGTATGATCCTAGGGTCCAATAGCAGTCATTTCCTACATGAAAAAAAAATCTTTCTTTTGTTATAAAAATAATTCTGGAATCTAAAAAAAAAAATAATTCTGGAATCTAATGTTTAAAGAATATCTTTCATATTTCAATGCAATTCACATCCTCCTTACATAATGCAAATTAAGACAAGAAATGTACCCAATATTACTAGTTCTGGGATAGACTGAGGGCAAAAGGAGAAAGGCATGACAGAGAATGAGATGGTTGGGTGGCATCACTGACTCAAATGGTCATGAGTTTGAGCAAACTCGGGGAGATAGTGAAGGACAGGGAAGCCTGGGGTGCTGCAGTTCACAGGGTCGCAAAGAGAAGGACAGGACTTAGCAACTGAACAACAGCAGCCTTACGAGCTGTCATACAGCTGCTGATGGTATCACAGGCATCATGATCATCTGTTTCTGGCTCAAACCTTATTACTACTTCCAGCCTTCCAGTTATCAACATCAACTAAGAAGAATAATCAATTAAAATATAATTAGCTTAGAAGAAGAGAGGGGTCTGGGAGCAGAGATAAAGATGACAGGGAGGGACTTCCCTGGTGGTCCAGTGGTGGACTTTACCTTCCAACGCAGGGGGTGCGGGTTCAATTCCTAGTTAGGGAACCAAGATCCCACATGCCTAGTGGCCAAAAAACCAAAATAAAAAACAGAAACAACATTGTAACAAGTTCAATAAAGACTTTAAAAAATGGGGCACATTAAAATAAAAAAAAAGGGTGACAGTTTGGGCTTGGGGAAAGGTTTTATACTTTTGGTCAAGCACTGAAACCCATATACTTCATTCTACTAAAAAATCTGTTAAGTCAAGGCATGTGGTAAGCTCTGCTTCATTGCCAGGTGTGAAGATTTGAAAGTTTCAAAGTTTTTAGCAATATATTTGATTTTGCCAAATTTTAGTAACATCTGATTTGTTTAATCCATAGAATTTGCTGTATTGGGATTTTACCTGTGTGATTAATTTCTCACACAGATTCAAAGCAACCACAACACACTCACTGCAATGGAATCGTTTTGCTTTCAAAATCTTCTAGCAGTAGGTATTCCTCTCCTTCTTCAGAAACAAAAGATGACCCTTGGCTGGTTTACAATCACATAAGAAATGGAGCAAGATCACCATTTATAAATCAGTGACATCTGTTAAGCAAGTAACACTGTGAGTCCGTAACAAAGACTAAGACCCAGGAGACAGATTTCCAAAAAAGCCATGAAGGCATGAGTGTTCTTAGCCAAAAAATGATCAACAATGTGTTTCTTCAATAAAATCTCCTGAATATCAGAAATCATTAGCAGAGGAACATCACCCTGAAGTGTAAGCCTAAGAGATGACCTTCTATAGATGGTTTCTTTTAAGCCTTCACATCAGGGTTAAAAACGTTTCAAGGAAAGGGGCCTAAGTGATGCACGCACACCACGTATGGTTTACCTGCTGGGTTCAGGCTTCTTGCTTTGACAGTTGATTAGCAAGAGGTAGTCTTGAGGATCCTCCTGGATGCCAAGGGTTTCCAGGTGTGGTGGAAGGCTGATGAGCTGATAGGGAGGCGGCGCAGCAGCAGAGGAGGCATCCCCCTGGGAGGACGGTGGTGCTGCATTTATGGCCAATGGTAAATCGGCTGGTGCCTGTAAGGAGCTGCCAGGTGGCTTCACAGGATCTGCAAAACCCAAGTGTGGCCATCACTGTCCATCCCATTTTAAGGTTTCTTTAACACAGCTACTTGAAAGTTCGGAGGTAAATCGCTGAAACACAGAGAACCTGGATAAACTAGGACAAGGTCAGTTAAAATTTGTACCATGTAAATGGTAATGCTGATACAGAAAACTATTGGTTCTCATTAAAAGAGATCTGAAGATAGGGGTCTTTCTTCCAGATGCTCTTAAAAAAAAAAAAAAAAGCCACAGTGGGGAATTCCCTGGCAGTCCTTTCACTGCTGGGGCCTGGGTTCAATCCCTGGTCAGGCAGCTAAGATTCCATATGCCACCAAAAAAAAGCCATGGTTAACATTGCCTTGAAAACTTTGATTTTGAGGCTATTGGGAATGGAGATGTTAGCACAAGTAGCAGTAGATTTTTTTCCCCATGATAATCAAGTGGAAAAGCCAACCTTTCTAAGCCAAGCCAGCCTTCTAAGGAGACCCACTTTATTGTATGGTATCTACAGGCACATGATGCTGTGTACACCAGGGCCAGCTCTTCTCCCATGTTTATTCTGCTGTTCATTCTTTTCTTTGTACCTCTCAACTGACCAGTCTTGTTCCAGGACTCACATTTAAGGAAACAGCTTTTCTTTAAGGTATCACCTCTTCCCTCAGCTCATAGCCTTATTTTCCATTTACTGGATTTCTGTAGTATTTTCATGCAAAAGCATTCGACAGAGAAAGTAGTAATTTATTAAACACTTAACTGCATTCTGAGAAGACATAAGAAAAGAGCTAAACTGTGTAATATGAAGTAATCTGAAAACAACTGGAAAGCCTAGAAAAAAATCTCACTGTATTCACTGACAACCAAGGAAATTATTGAGGACCCAGGAGAAAAACTCTGTTAGTCTGGTTAGCAATAAGAGGCTATAAATCCAGGGAAAAAGGATAAATGCTCATATTCAAATATACAAATCTGTTTATATTTGAACAGAAAAGGTTGGGTTGAAACAGATTTTTCACAACAGAACATTACCTAAAGATGCTAAAACATGGTAAGAAGACTTAAAATGTTCTACAGAATAGAATAACAGGCAGGTCATTTGGTCTGTCAATTCCCTAGGGAAGGGCTACACCTCCGTTCTATCTTCTTTGAATTCTATAGAATAAGCCCACATGCTTTTGATGAGGTCTTTATGTATTCAACATTAACATCCACATATGCACTACAGCCAGGATTAAGTAACTTATTTCAAAACTCTTCTTCCTAGGCAGAGAAGCTCATATCCTAATGGTAAAGCCTGAATAATAACATTCGAGTATTGTATCTTTCACCCCGGATAGCTCAGTTGGTAAAGAATCCACCTGCAGTGCAGGAGACCCCGTTCAATTCTTGGGTAGGGAAGATCTGCTTGAGAAGGGATAGACTACCCACTCCAGTATTCTTGGGCTTCCCTTGTGGCTCAGCTGGTAAAGAATCCGCTTGCAATGTGGGAGACCTGGGTTCAGTCCCTGGGTTGGGAAGATCCCCTGGAGAAGGGAAAGGCTACCCACTCCAGTATTCTGGCCTGGAGAATTCCATGGACTATATAGTCCATGGAGTCGCAAAGAGTTGGACATGACTGAGTGACTTTCACTTCACTTCATCGTCATCTTTGGGCTTCCCAGCAGCTCAGTGGGAGACGTGGGTTCAAGCCCTGGGTTGGGAAGATCCCCTGGAGAAGGACATGGCAACCCACTTCAGTATTCTTGCCTGAGAGGAAATCTCATGGATACAGAAGTCTGGTGGGCTACGGTCCATGGGGTCGCAAAGAGTCAGACATGACTAAGTGACGTTCACTTATGACAGGAATTCATTCATTCATTCTTATTTATGAAAGGCCAGAACAGAAGATGGTGGAACAATAAAACTTTCCAACATTTATATGAGATAATGCCATAATTTCACGAGAACTCACATGAACCTCATCATGTCTGATGTTGGTTATAGTGTTTATAACAAACCTCATGAAATTTTTACTGCTTTGATTCTGTTACAAATATAAAGACATTTATTCAAGGGGATTTAAAATGCCACAGATTTTTCAGTGAATCAGAGTAAATCCTTGTGCAGTGTTCAACTTCAGAAAACTATGAAAAATATTTACCTTTAAAGAGCTTAAGAAAAATACATACAACACTGAGGCGAGAAAAGCAGCAGAGAGATCAGAGTAGCTGCTGCATCCCATGTACCCTATAAGGGTGTGTTTACAAGTATATTTCACATACTTCTTTCTTCTACCACAGAGATTTGGTGAAATTGTACAATCCAGTTCAGTGTTTACTTCTGACCAAACAAAATCAAACCAAACACAGCAAAAACATTACTGTAGAAAACAGTATGAATTCTAGTTTTCCACAGTAATTCCTAAAATAACTTTTCCAGGTGGTTGCTTTCATGGATACACTTTTCCTATAGCAGAAACCACACTGGATGGCTGTATACTACATGAACGGAGTGATTCATCTTAAGTGGGAAAACAGTCACCCATCTAAGCAATCAGTTTTGTCTTGCCTTGTTTTTATTAACACAATGGGACTGTTTCATTTTTAAACTTCCATTTCTGCCACCTGTGAATGATGCAAGAGTCTCTCAATTTTCTGGAAGGAGGGAAAAAAAAAAAGGGATGGGGATTGTTTTACTATCTTGTTCATGATATGGGGAAGACTTGGGTATACTTCTAAGTGGCAAGAATCAGAGAGAAACTTCCATTATGTTCATTAGCAAGCTTACGGAAGAAAAGACCTTCAAACAGCCGTGAACAGCAATCCCAATCGTTCCAAAAGCATTAATAACTTGGGACTCAGATAATGGACCATCTTCAACATTTAGTGTTTGGGATGATTTTACTCATAGTAATTTGACTACATACTCAACTCTGTACATTTCAATGCCAGTATGACATGGTGTCTAGATATTCTATAACAGAAGATTTCTAGCCAAAGTTAACCAACTGGTCTGAAAGAAGAACCTTCTCTTTGACCTTATAAAGACATGGCATTAGCCCCCATTCGACCCTATGAGTAGTTGAGCAGACTGTGTTTATCACTTTCTGCCTCACTTGGGTTTCTGACTTACTGATCTTTCTAAGTAATACCAGTATCATGTTTCTGGGAATCAAACATCAGCATAGGGTGTGCTTCTGTGTGTAAAATTATTTCCTGTCTCTTAATTCAGAAGCCATGACGAGAATCATTAGCATGTAGTAAAGGCCCAATAAGCTACTGTAGCAAACTCTTAGTTGAATTTTACTTAGAAAGCTCATAAGGACTGCTAAGTCTTAACAAGTTTTCAGTGAACAGGAGTAGATTCTTCTTGAGGAGAACCACAAATAATAGATTGGGTCACAGGATCCCTACCTTAATGCACAGGTTTTTTTTTTTTTACCTTTGTGCACATTATGGTTTCTGGAACCATAATCCTCTGGAGTAAGTGTCCCTCCCACAAGATGGGATGGGGTGCCCAGATAATGCCTTGAAATATTCAAAATAATATATTTTTTAACCAAATGGAGCATGTGCTTAAGCCCAGGGAAGCAATGACACTCTTTCTTATTGGTAAGGGAGACTGTTACAAAAATGACATGACAAGACCCTCTGATTTTGAAACTACTGACACACCCCACCTGAGCAAGTGGTGCTTACAGGCTAAGTCACTTCAGCCGTGTCTGACTCTTGGCAACCCCGTGGACTCCAGCCCCGCCAGGCTACATGGGATCCATGGGATTCCCCAGGCAAGAATACTAGAGTGGATTGCCATGTCCTCCTCCACGGGATCTTCCCGACCCAGGGATCAAACTCTTGTCTCTTATGTCTCCTGCATTCGCAGACAGGTTTTACGAGCACCACCTGGGAGGCCCAAGCATGTGGTAATAAAATAATTTACAATATATTCACACAGTGGAGGGCTACATAGGATGTAGAATGCCACATGGAACATGGATGGGTCTCACAGACTTACTACTGGAAAAAAGTCAGCCTCAATGGTTTTATTGAGTTCAAGCATCGGCAAAACTGTAGTGAGAGAAGCAAAATAATGGTTGCTTTGAACTTTTTTCTGTGTTTTTACAAGGAAGACGCATGAGAAAACCTTGTGGGGGATTGGATTTGTTCCATTTCTTGGTTTGAGTGTCCAGTTTCACAGATTTCTATTTCTACATATAGATACAGAATGGATAAATAAAACTGTATTGAACTGTACACTGTATTGAACTGTACCTTTCACAGTAATTAAGTTATAGCTGAGTAAAAGAGTAAATAAAAGGAAATTTAAGTTCCCCAATTAAGAAGCAGTGCTTTGCAGAAATGGGAGCAGGTGCATATTCTCACACATTAGTTTATCCACTTTTCTAAAAGGAGGAATATCAGAGAATCACATTATTTTTTTTTTTCGACATTATTTTTTTTAAATCCAGTATTACCCAGGCATTTTGAGAAAAGCAACTCAACTGATTAAGAGGCAATTTTTTAAACGTGCACCTGAAATGAGACCAGGAGCCTTTGCACCAAGTTGTGTTCGGCCCTAAGGCTGAGTTTCCTGGCACTTGTTTAGCAGATTTTATAGCTTCCACCTCAGTGTAGAAACAAAAATAAAACTGCACATTTCCAAGAAAAACAAAAGAAATTAGTTTCTAAGTCTCCAGACTACTAAATAAAAGCATTCATAGGAACCACACACAGTGCAATGAGCTAGAATTGAAAAACAGATTCAGCCTGCCAGCATTCTGAGTATTCAATAATAGCAATGGTCACCTGGGGCGGCGGAAATAACATGGTAACGATATTTTGAGAGGTTCCTGGAATCAAAACACAGGTCAGATTTTTCCCCTTTCCTTTTGTTTTCAGGAGAAAATTAGTTATTCTCCTAGGGATCGGGGATAGTTATGTTCTCAGACTGTAATGCCAAGCATAGTCTATTTCTTTTCATGTCTACTGAAACTAGTTACAGTGAAAAATCATTTTGTGTTATTAATTTTAAGCCAAGAGTGGAAGCAAGTTTGGCTGTCTGGAAAGGGAAGAGCCCAGGGCTCAGGGGACAGATCTAGGTAAAGACAAAAGCACCTATTATTTCATGAGTCGGGGTGAGATCTATCTGGAAGCATGAGAGTATAAAGCAGGTAGTAAAGTTAATGGAAGAACAAAGACATTTTGATATTTGCCTTGTCATATTCAACTGTATAAATGTGATCACAAAGGATAACAGCAGTTCTCTGTAGTTTAGAATTTGATACAAATCTTTAAAGATGCAGAATTTTTAAAAAGGCATCTAGCAAAGTCAGTTACTACAAATGAATAGGGAAATGCAGTGGTTGGCTTTAAAGCCTTTTTGCAGTTTTTGTCCTGTGCATCAAAAACCAAAACTATGGAGCAAAATAAACTATTTGTGTGGATCCCTGATAGGACACAATGAAGACTGCTCATCTTTCACTGATTTATTCCAAGAAACTCAGGTCTCTAACACAGCCTAGTAAGACCTTTCTAACTGTGGTTATTTGGGAGATGGCCAAGATGAATTTGTAAAATATCTAAACTGCAGAATTGAAAAAATAAACACAGTTGAATTCAGAGTTAGCTCAGGATCAAAAATCGAAAAGTATTGGCAAATTGAAACTCTTAGGGACTTGCTTTAATGAACAGAAAAGTCATTTGTGATTAGCGTAGCTATTCTTGGTAACCAACTCAGCATATATACATCAAATTTGATTAATCATACTGAATTTGATTAATCGTACATTTTCTTATGACCGCTCGCTTCATGGATACTGTGAAGATTACAAGTTCACAAACTGAGAGCTTCACTCAAGACAGATACACTTCTGATCTGTTTTATAAGGATCTGAGTTTTGCTACTGGAAAGGTGGCTTTCAAGTTTTGAAACTTCCCCCTCCCCATGCTAGGAAGTTTACGAAGTGAAAACAGGCATTGTAATCGATTCTGACTACTAATGCCCCTGAAACCGCTCCGTTAAGGACAAAAATTAAGCTCTCAGTACAGTGTCAGTTATAGTCACAGAGCCATTTAAAACTACCGAGGCTTTTCCTGGCCCTCCTGAGACAAAAATCAGCTGCTCTCTATGCTTTTTTTCCCGTTTAGCAGAGCACCTATCAACCTGCATCATATTTCCTAGCATTTGCCCCTCTACTACTAGACTGGGCTTCTGAGATGGTGCAAGTGGTAAAGACCCTGCCTGCCAATGCAGGAGACTTAAGAGACGTGGGTTTGATGCCCTGGTTGGGAAGATCCCCTGCAGTAGGGAATGGCAACCCACTCCAGATTCTTGCCTAGGAAACCCCATGGAGAGAGGAGCCTGGTGGGCTACAGTCCTTGCAGTCACAAAGAGTTGGACACAGCTGAAGTGATTTAGCATGCATGCACTACTGTAAACTCTATGAAGGTAAGAAGTGTATTTACACACTCTCATGGTATCACACTTTAATATATATATATACTTTTATATTATATATTATATAATACATTATATTAATTATATAGATTATACTAATTATACCAACTATACTAATATAGGTTACATATTAATATTTTAATATATACTGAAGTATGACATATAAATAAATATAAACATACGTATACACACACAGACACATATGCGTATAACTTGTGTCGTGCCGCGCTAAGTCATTTCAGTTGTGTCTGACTCTCTGACCCTATGGACTGTAGCCCACTAGGCTCCTCTGTCTATGGGATTCTCTAGGCAAGAATATTTATTAACTGTAATGAATTATTCTGGGTATGAATATTCTCTCATAAGATGCTCAGTTCTCTGCCTGTAATACTTCATCTGTCTCCCTAACTAGTCACCTAACATATATTGGTTGAATGAATGCCCAAAGCCTAGCAGATCCCTGGCAAACTCAAATAATTGGGTAGATTAATGAATCAGTTTTCTAAAGCAGACAAAACTTACCTACTTCCTAGAGCTGACTGGGTGGGTGTTCATCAAGTTCCCAGATGATAAGAACCATTCTACAGTGGACAAATGAACCAGACTCTATGCCTTAACACTTATAAAGCTAATTTGGGATATCTGAGCATTAGACATTCTCATCTGGGGGGTTGTCAACTCTAACCACCCTATGAAAGTGCTTCTAAAAAATCACACACTCACATTCGTTGACCGAAGAATGTACCAAGAGGGCACATAATATCCTTTGTTAACTAGGAGAATTATAAAGAAAACAGACAGAGAGACAGAAGAACACCTACTGGAGTCTTCAGATCAGCTGAATCTGTACCAATGGAAACACAAGTCTGACTTCATACCCCCCCAAACAAATTCTAAACTGAAAAGGTAGCAGGTAAAAGAACAACACTGACACAAAGACTATACAAATACTTAAATTATTTTAGCTGACAATCCATTCATTATACAGTGTCTAAATAAATCATTATCATTACTGACTGGCTGTTAAATAACCATTAAAAAGAGAGCCATGTTGTCCGTTGACAGATGAGTGGATAAAGAAGCTGTGTTACATATATACAATGGAATATTACTCAGCCATAAAAAGGAATACATTTGAGTCTGTTCTAATGAGGTGGATGAACCTAGAGCCTATTATACAGAGTGAAATAAGGCAGAAAGAAAAAGAGTGTCATATACAAATGCATATTTATGGAATCTAGAAAGATGGGACTGATGAACCTACTTGCAGGGCAGCAATGGAGACACAGACATAGAGAGCGGACCTGTGGACACGATGGGGAAGGAGAGGGTGGGATGAAAGGAGAGAACAGCGTGGAAACATGCACATTACCATACGTAAAGTAGAGAGCCAGTGGGAATTGGCCGTGTGACCCAGGGAGCTCAAGCCAGTGCTCTGAGACAACTTAAGACGGGTGGGATGGGACGGGAGGTGGGAGGGAGACTCAAGAGGGAGGGGACACATGTATATATACCTATGGCTGATTTATGCTTCCCTGGTAGCTCAGACGGTAAAAAATCTGCCTGCAATGTGGGCGACATGGGTTGATCCCTGGGTTGGGAAGACCCCCTGGAGGAGGGCATGGCAACCCACTCCAGGATTCTTGCCTGGAGAATCCCCGTGGACAGAGGAGCCTGGTGGGCGCAAAGAGTCAGACATGACTGAGTGACTAAACACAGCACAGCGCATGGCTGATTGATGTTGATGTATGGCAGAAACCAACACAATATTGTAAAGCCATTATCCTTCAATGAAAAATAAAAAATATATATACACAAAACAGAATTTGAAAAAGAATAGACACATGTATATATATAACTGAATCACTTTGTTGCAGACCTGAAACACAACACTGTTAATCGTATTCCAATATAAAATAAAAAGTTTTAAAAAATAAATAAAATTAAAAAATAAAAGATACATTGAATAAAAAATTAAAAAAAAGAGCCATCTCATTTGTGACTTCAACTTAAAAATCCTCCACTGCACTCAACTACAGACCATGTATGTAAGCAAGAAAGGAGTTTAACTGGATTAAGAAATAATACCCACAGGTCCACTTGAACTGGGAACATATTTAGTAACTTTACAAAAACAACCAAAGCTTTAATTCCTTATGCCCAACAATTTCTTGAGGCTTTTAATCAGGAGAACTCTGTTGAAGTGCTCTGTCATTAGCCTCCTGTCTAAATCAGTCACCTCCTTCCCTTTCTCAGTGCTGTTTTCCCTTGAGCATTCTGGAGTCCCTCAGCAGGGGCTCCCCCCTCCCCACTGGGCCAATCCCAGTCCTAGAAGCCTCCTTCTCCTGGGGGCTGCCTGGCCAGAGAGGAAAGGGTGTGCTGACCTGAGCTAATTAGAGATGATGACTGTTTCACTTCAATCCAAATCTTGATGTTGATTGTTAATACAATTTTTCCACCCCTCACCAAATCTCCAGTGCTCCTAAGTACATATATTTGGAAATGCACACTTGTCGATGTGAGTGTAACCATGAAGATGACAGGGTCAAAGACCTCGGGCCACCTTTATTTCTACTTTTTGGCTCTGCAAACCTATATTAATACTGGAGTCCCCTACACAGATTCTTAGTGTTTGTTTTAAAAAGAAGAGAAGTGGAGAAGCAGACAAGGAATCTAAAAGGTCAGGACAGCTCCATCAGTTCAGTTCAGTCCAGTCCAGTCGCTCAGTTGTGTGCGACTCTTTGCGACTCCATGAATCGCAGCATGCCAGGCCTCCCTGTCCATCACCAACTCCCGGAGTTTACTCAAACTCATGTCCATAGAGTCGGTGATGCCATCCAGCCATCTCATCCTCTGTCGACCCCTTCTCCTCCTGCCCCCAATCCCTCCCAGCATCAGGGTCTTTTCCAATGAGTTAACTCTTTGCGTGAGGTAGCCAAAGTATTGGAGTTTCAGCCTCAACATCAGTCCTTCCAATGAGCACCAAGGACTGATCTGCTTTAGGATGGACTGGTTGGATCTCCTTGCAGTCCAAGAGACTCTCAAGAGTCTTCTCCAACACCACAGTTCAAAAGCATCAATTCTTCGGCGCTTAGCTTTCTTTACGTCCAACTCTCACATCCATACATGACCACTGGAAAAACCATAGTCTTGACTAGACGGACCTTTGTTGGCAAAGTTAATGTCTCTGCTTTTTAATATGCTTCCTAGGTTGGTCATAACTTTCCTTCCAAGGAGTAAGTGTCTTTTAATTTCATGGCTACAATCACCATCTGCAGTGATTTTGGAGCCAAAAAAAATAAAGTCTGACACTGTTTCCAGTATTTCCCCATCTATTTCCCATGAAGTGATGGGACCAGATGCGATGATCTTAGTTTTCTGAATGTTGAGCTTCAAGCCAATTTTTTCACTCTCCTCTTTCATCAAGAGGCTTTTCAGTTCCTCTTCACTTTCTGCCATAAGGGTGGTGTCATCTGCATATCTGAGGTTATTGATATTTCTCCCCGCAATCTTGATTCCAGCTTGTGCTTCTTCCAGCCCAGCGTTTCTCATGATGTACTCTGCATATAAGTTAAATAAGCAGGGTGACAGTATACAGCCTTGACGAACTCCTTTTCCTATTTGGAACCAGTCTGTTGTTCCATGTCCAGTTCTAACTGTTGCTTCCTGACCTGCATACAGGTTTCTCAAGAGGCAGGTCAGATGGTCTGGTATTCCCATCTCTTTTAGAATTTTCCACAGTTTATTGTGATCCACAGAGTCGAACACTTTGGCATAGTCAATGAAGCAGAAATATAAGTTTTTCTGGAACTCTCTTGCTTTTTCGATGATCCAGTGAATGTTGGCAATTTGATCTCCGGTTCCTCTGCCTTTTCTAAATCCAGCTTGAACATCTGGAAGTTAACAGTTCACGTATTGCTGAAGCCTGGCTTGGAGAATTTTGAGCATTACTTTACTAGCATGTGAGATGAGTGCAATTGTGCTGTAGTTTGAACATTCTTTGGCATTGCCTTTCTTTGGGATTGGAATGAAAACTGACCTTTTCCAGTCCTGTGGCCACTGCTGAGCTTTCCAAATTTGCTGGCATGTTGAGTGCAGCACTTTCACAGCATCATCTTTTAGGATTTGAAGTAGCTCAACTGGAATTCCATCACCTCCACTAGCTTTGTTCGTAGTGATGCTTTCTAAGGCCCACTTGACTTCACATTCCAGGATGTCTGGCTCTAGGTGAGTGATCACACCATCATGATTATCTGGGTCATGAAGATCTTTTTTGTACAGTTCCTCTGTGTATTCTTGCCACCTCTTCTTAATATCTTCTGCTTCTGTTAGGTCCATACCATTTCTGTCCTTTAGCGAACCCATGTTCCCTTGGTATCTCTAATTTTCTTGAAGAGATCTCTAGTCTTTCCCATTCTGTTGTTTTCCTCTATTTCTTTGCACAGATAGCTGAAGAAAGCTTTCTTATCTCTCCTGGCTATTCTTTGGAACTCTGCATTCAAATGGGAATGTCTTTCCTTTTCTCCTTTGCTTTTCACTTCTCTTCTTTTCACAGCTATTTGTAAGAGGAATTCCACCTGTAAAATTCTTCTTGAGGTCTTTAATCACTCAATTCTTCCAGGTTGTTGTTCAACTGCTCAGTCACATCCAACTTTTTGCAACCCCATGGACTGCAGCACTCCAGGCTTCCCTGTCCTTCACTGTCTCCTGGGTTTGCTCAAACTCATGTCCACTGAGTTGGTGATACCATCCAACCATCTCATCCTCTGTCTCCCCCTTCTCCTCGTGCCCTCAATTGTTCCCAGCATCAGGGTCTTTTCCAGAGATTTGACTCTTCACTATAGGTGACCAAAGTATTGGAGTTTCAGCTTCAGCATCAGTCCTTCCAATGAATATTTACGGCTGATTGCCTTTAGGATTGACTGTTTTGATCTCCTTGCTGTTCAAGGGACTCTCAAGAGTCTTCTCCAACACCACAGTTTGAAAGCAACAATTCTTTGGCACTCAGCCTTCTTTATGGTCCAATTCTCACATCCGTACATGACTTTTGCCATCGGTTCTTCCAGGACAGGCACTCAAATATTAGATACTTAAGAAACTCTTCCCTTGCCTCTATCATTCACAGTCCTTTTCTCCAACCAAGGAGGAGTCTACTTCACCATTGCATCCTTCCCTAGCCCCTAAGCCTGCAGGTTCTGCATCCCTCCTTTCATTCATGTAGACAGAATACTACTTCCTTCAAAAGCCTACAGTTCACAATTGGTCTTCTCTAAGAAGCTTTTCTTCACTACCTCTTTCCAAACTCAGGTCCCTTCTTCCTCCACATGCTTTATAGGGCATCTGTGTTAAGTAAATTGAGATGTTTTTCCTTTTTTATCATGTTTTGTGACTGATTCTCAATTTTCTTTTCATAGGTATTGATAGTCACCTTGGCTATTTCATAACTCCACAACCCAATAGAGTTTAAAAATAAGCCCTGTGTCCATTATTAGACGAATGGATAAAGAGGGTGTGGTGTTTATATATATACATATAATGGAATATAATGTATTATATCATGATGTGATATGATATACTGTAATATATACCATCAATATAATATAAATAATGGAATAATACTTGGTCATGAAAAAGTCACGTTGCCACTGGCAACAACATAAATAGACCTGGAGGGTGTTATGTTAAGTGAAATAAGTCAGACAAAAAAAATACAAACACCTTATGATATCACTCAAATGTGGCATTTAAAAAATGTTACAGACTAGTGAATACAACAAAAAAGAAGCAGACTCAGATACAGAGATGAAATTAGTGATTACCAGTAGGGAGTGGGGAGGGAGAGGGGCAAGATAAAGTTAAGGGACCTCAAGATAAGGGCATTAAGAGATTCAAAGGGGATTAAGAGATTCAAGCTATTATGCATTAAAAAAGCTGTAAGGATATATTGTACAACACAGAGTATATAGCCAATATTTTATTTATAAAGAGCACACCCTTTAAAAACCATGAACCATTATATTGTACAGCTGTGACATATAATACTGTATAGCAACTATACTTCAGTTCAGAAAACTTCTGAAGAATTAAGTTGCATGAAAATGTTATTTTAATAGGTTGAAATATCAAGTATCAGCAGTGTTAAGGTTTAACTTAGTATTTACACTGGAACTCAAGAAACACTCTTAAATCTTAAGTATGCCTTCTTGTCATCTTCAGGACCTTATTTAGACATTGCCCCACAATGATAGTCTTTCCTTCTAAAATTTACATAAAGTTTCTCTCTAGACATTGAGAGGTGTGCTTTTTCTACATGTTGTTACTATTATAAAAAATATATTGTGTAACTGAAATAACAATGAATTTTATAATGGCTTTTAAAATGCAGTAATAAAGGAGAACTCAGGGTGAATCACAAAATCCTGAACTTACCTTCTTCTGTAGGATTAAACCCACAGATGTCACAAATACAACGAACCCACTTATTCATTTCCTCCTCGCTGTCGGCTACCAAGTAGAAAATCCGGTCAATGGTGTTGATATCAAAAATGTAGCTGTTTTCAAACTCTTTTTTGTTAAATGTCAATCCAGCATCAACTTGCTGACATAAATTTAAATCAATAATACGGATAGGCTTCTTGGCGTGATCATTTTTGTAATATTCCAAGACATCTGGGTCTCCAGTTAAACGGCCACTGCGTAACACAAACCATCTCCTCTTCCATGCCTAGGAAAAAAACAAAAATATCCACCCAGTGTTAAGCTGAGAGAAGTTTTTCAGATGCACATTTGTCAAATCAAATTTACAAAATCATTGACTAGAGAAAGTCACATATGATGTTTTGTTTTCATAGAATAATCTACCATTCCTGCCAAGTTTACTGGTGTCTAGTCAATTAACTCAATAATGTGTGTGTATACACACTTATTATTCTCTATCATCTGATAAAGTATCAGAAGACATTGCTTGATATTAGAAGACATTATACTGACTGTACTATCAAGTCAACAAATCAAGGAAGATTTAGTTTTCATTAAATATAAAAAAGTAAATGGTGCTGGAAAAACCAGATATCCACTTGCAAAAGAATTAAATTAGACCCTCACCTTACATTATACAGAGATTAACTCAAAATGGATCAAAAACCTAAATGTAAGAGCTAAAACTATAAAACTCTTAGAAAAGCACATAGGGGAACGCTTCACAATGTTAAATTTGACAATGATTACTTGAATATGACACTAAGAGCATAGGAAACAAAAAAAAAAAAACAGATAAACTGGACTGCATCAAAATTTAAAACTTCTATATTTTAAAGAAGGACATGATCAAAGGGTGAAAACACAACTCACAGGAGGGGAGAAAACACTTGCAAATCATATATCTGATAAGACATTAATGTACCGAATATACACAGAACTCCTACAACTTAATGGTAACAACAGAAATATACAACTCAGTTCAAGAAAGGGCAAAGGACTTTCATATTATACATAAAGAAGCCTAGAAAGTCTTTCACTATTATCCTCTTTAACCTCAACATTGATCAAAAAAAAAAAAAAAAATGCAACCAATTGTCTGAAACAGTTGACTTCATCAGTTTTTAAACCCGTCATCTCTGTCCAGAGACAAAATGAAGCTTTACTCTTCTGTGAGGGTCTTCCTGAGTGGGCAGTCAGACCAAAAAGGGCCCATTTTAGCAAGATTCAAGTTACCTACTAAGAGTCATTCTCTGCTCTAGACTGAACATACAAGGTCAGACCACCAGGAAGTGGAAGAACTGAGAAACAGTAACATATGCACCCCAAGGGAATCAAATCTTCTTCATGGACATTGTCCACTTCAGCCCATCTGGAGAACATGATGGAGCATCAGTCACATCTCAGTCCCCTAATTTTGGAAAAGTGTAACAAGACAGAGTATGTCTCTTCCAGTGATAACTTGGGTGGGGGGGGCACTGACAGCTTTATGCTTATAGCATGTTCAGAAATTTTCTTCAGAGCAGTATATGAGTTTGGTGCTCCACCTATAGTCTATTCAGGCTTCCCAGGTGGTGCAGTAGTAAAGAATATGCCTGAGAGTACAGGAGACATGGATTCGATCCCTGGGTCAGGAAGATCCCCTGGAGAAGCAAATGGCAACCCACTACAGTGTTCTCGCCTGGAAAATTCCATGGACAGAGGAGCATGGTGGGCTGCAGTCCATGGGGTGGCAAAGAATCAGACATGACTGAGTGCACACACACAACAGTCTAATCAGACAAAGAATGTTCATGACGCTGGTACCATAACGTAGGCCAATCCCCCTTCCCCAAATAGTACTTCTGTTTCTTCATTAACATATTG
Source organism: Cervus canadensis (assembly GCF_019320065.1). Classification (NCBI taxonomy): domain Eukaryota; kingdom Metazoa; phylum Chordata; class Mammalia; order Artiodactyla; family Cervidae; genus Cervus; species Cervus canadensis. The sequence goes on from NC_057386.1 coordinate 73,131,184, forward strand.
ATCCCTTTATTTAAAAAAATCTACAAAATTTATAATCACTGAAAGGACTACTACATGTAGTGACATGATAGGGTCTCTATTTTTTTTTTCTTTTGCAGAACTTGGCATCTGTAACACAAAAGGCATGGCAGTATCCACTAAAACCTGCTTTATTTTATCCTGAAAAATACATGTAAACCGAGAGGAGGACTAACTAAAACCCACATACACTTCTCCAATAGGTGTTTAGCCTCAGCCTCCATAATGACCACCTTTTTAAATAAATTCTGACACGAATTAATTTTGACTTGTAGTTCATTGATGGAGTCACAGCTAGGAAGCTGTGACAATTCTCTGAGGCAGAGAAAATGAAAATTAAGGGACTGGAGTGGTGCAAAAACCAGTTCATGTGGTCTATAATAATTCGGACAACTGTTCCAATAACTGAATCAACCAGGGTTATAACTTCAGGTTTCACATTTTAAAAGATTCTTTAAATTGAATTCACCCATGAAAATTTAGATATATTAAGAACTAAATCAATGAAATAATCAGTTCATAAGTTATTGATTATACTATAAATGACATGCTAGGTTATTTGTGTGAAGAAATGATAGGAAATTCATGATTTCTTCTCTCCAAGAATCTACTGGCTATGAAGAAAACACTGGTCATACTTGCAAATATTTGAGAATATAGCAACCCTAGTAAAATATATGCAGGACTACAGACAGAGGAGTCTGGCAGGCTACAGTTCAAGTGGTTGCAAAAGAGTCGGACTCCGTGACTTAGTGACTCAATAACAACAAACTGTCAAATGGACTGGTATTCCTTCATGGAAAAACTTATGCAATCCTTTAATGAGAAGATCAAGTAGAAAAATCACAAAGACCTAAAATATTATATATGTACTTCTTAAATATCGACAAGATTTTAAAAAATATCTATTTGGCTGCACTGGGTCTTAGCTGTGGCATGCAGGATCTTTGGTTGTGGAGCACAGACTCTCTAGCGTGGTGCATGGGGTCAGGTGTTCCGTTGCATGTGGGATATTAGTTCTCTGCCCAGGAACTGAACCTGTGTCCCCTGTATTGCAAGCTGGATTCTTAACCACTGGACCACCAGGGAAGACCCTATCATCAAGATTTTCAATTAATTTCTCAGTCTGACTGCAGCTCAAAGTTAAAAGCAAATGATTAGTGTCCAGAAGAAGGCACTGTTGGAGTTCTACAGATGCTTTAGATAATACTGAAAAGTTATAAAGTGTTAAATCCACATGAATTTAGCACTGGATTCTGGATTATAAAAATCCATTCATAAGTCTATTTATTTCAAAATAAATAAATATCATCTCTTAGTAAAAATCATGCCCTCATGGCTACCTCCTTATCAAGCAGTAAGCTTTAAAAAGGAATAGACAAGTAAAGAAAAAGGAAAACACAGTATTATGTCACTTATCCAGGGCCATCAAGGAATCATTATCTTTTTGTAAGTGATTTCTCCAGATGGTGAAAGTTCTGTCTTTAAATACAGAAATGACTTTTTAAAACTTTAATGTGGTTGGTGCAAGGAAATCTTTCTAAAATGCCTTACTACATAATTCATTGAACATAATTCATGCATCCCCCTATGACTCAGACTAAATATTACAGGCATCAATTTCTATCCTGTCCTTCAGTGCAGCTCTCAGGCTGTAAGATGTATGCAGGGTTGTGTGTTATTTGCTCAGTCGTGTCCAACTCTTTGCAACCCCACAGACTGTAGCCCGTCGGACTCCTCTGTCCATGGAATTCTCCAGGCAAGAACACTGGAGTGGGTTGCCTTTCTCTTCTCCAGGAGATCTTCCCAATCCAAAGATCAAACCTGGGTCTCCTGCATCGCAAGTAGATTCTCTACCATTGGAGCGACCAGGGAAGCCAGTATGCAAGGTTATCTGCCCCTATACTAAATGCTACCATATTGTTGTGCTTGTATAGTTCATCTCTAAATTCTTAAATACAGTCATTTTTTTTCTCTTAAGTTTAATCAGCTGTCCCTTCTCCTGCTAATCATATGATTTATAGGATGTCAAACTGTCTCCTGTCTCGGGAACTTTGCACATGCTGCTTCCTAAGTCCAGAATGTTCCTTCCTCTCTTTGCCAGGCTGACTTTGACCTTTAGGTTTCTCTTTCTTGACCACCCTCAACCCATCACTCCCCAGTGTAGAGTAGGGCATGATTTTAGGGATCTCATCACTTACCTATGTATTGATTTTTATAATCCTGTGATCCAAATTTTCTTTGTATTTCTTTATTTAGTATCTAACTTCCCAAGCAGATCGTAAAGTCTGAGTAGACAGTGGCCATGTCTATTTTATTTGCCATTACATACTCAATGCATAGCCCAGGGCCAAGTACATAGAAATATTTATACAATAAACAGAATTCCCGTAAGACTGTGAAGTCGTCACAATTTTCAGGTTATTAGATTAGATACATGGGCCACCCTGAATAGAAAGGCATGCTTTCAAAACCTCTTCCACCTGAGAAAAAGAGCTCCAATGCCGAATGCATATATAATAAAGTAGACACAAGCGAGCTTTGCGAAAACACATGCACAAAACCCCCTGGGAAAACAACAAAAAGAGAGAACAATGCAATACGTCCCTTTGCTACAGTTCTCATGTCACTCTTGGTCATCCGGCTGACTGTAGCTCCCCCATCCATCTCTATGTTTCCCTCTTGAAATGATACTGTTAACATGTAAAAGACCCTTGGAAATGAAAATAAACAGCCAAGAAACGAGCAGCAATGAATCGTGGGCACTGGGCAGATTGGGGCTAGCGATGACAGAGGCCGAGAAGACATTATCTAAGAGATGAACCCTTGCAGCAGGAAATTACAACATGAAAACACAGAATTTAGCCCAGCAGCACCTGCCACTTATTTATTTATTTTTAACATGGTCCAAATGCGAGTGTTTGTCTCAGTCACAAAATGAGTCACTCTCATTGAATCTGGCACAGCTTAAATGGGAAAACAAAAGCAATTACATAAACTACACACTTTAATAAGGCAGATACAAAGGTTCTCTGGATTAGGGTACAAAGCGCGATTTAGCCACAGAATAAAGCTTGATGCTCAACAAGAGAACTGACCTCAGCACCCTCACTAATCGCAGCACAAAAGCTTCTCTATGTTTTGTCTGAGCACAAACTCGGTCCACATAAATCAGTCTTTGTTATCCGAAAATATCTGGGATTCTTAAAGTTTGCCCTATTTTTATCCTTGCTGCCTTGGTAGCCCCAGAGAAAGCTGTACATTGCCTTACCAGTTCTACACTGCAGGAACGGACCAAACAAGGACACATTTTTTTAGGAAACACTCAAAGCCATTTTAAACAAAATACATGTGAAAAATCATTTTACCCACTGGCTAAAGAGCAGGTGTGGTTAAGGGAGCTATGCAAACATTTATTTTGCTGTCATTGCCTACATGCAACAGTCAGTTCAACCTGAAGTTGAATAAATGATGCGTTAAAATAAGATTGCACCAGCAGGTCTGCATTTTGAAGCAGCTTAAAAGCACCACAGTCTGATGCCCGTGTCCCATCTCAGGGCTTCAAGATTAAATTTGGCTACTATATGAAAGTCAAAAGAGAACAGCCACAGAGAGTGCACAAATCCCAATGGACATATATTTACATCAGACAGTGAAACTAAATATCTACAATGCTTAGAGTATTTGCATTATTGCTTTTACCTATCCCCTATATTCGGTGACTGCCTGCTGCCTGCAGGATAAGCCAAACTCTCTCTGGCAAGAACACGGGGCTCTCCAGCTTCTGCTATCTCTCCAGCCCCACTTTTTGCTGCTCAGTCTTTCAACTGTATTGGAAATACATGCAGGTCCCTTAATACTCTGCTTCTGTACTGCCTCTGGCCCTGATACATTCTGGCCCTTAGCACATAATCCATTCCTAGATTTAGCTCAGACTTTGGGAAACCATCCCTGAATGGCCCCCTTCAAGCTCTCCGTTTCCCCCTCATTTCCGGTTACAGAGTTTGACATCTCTACAAGTGAGCTTCTTGAGGACTTGGAGCCATGTCTTTTCACCTTTCATCTTCTCCTAGTCTTAGGCTGGTGCTCAGGCAATGCTGAATATGTCAAGGGAGACACGGATGAAAATATGGAAGTTCTCACACTCTCTATGCATTATAGGGATACTGACATGACTGCAATCTTCCCAGTCCATTAACAACTGGGCTGAGAAGAATTATTCAGGAAAGACAGAGGTGCATAAACCATAAATTCATCTGTTTTAAAACTCTACAGCTATGAGAGGTTTTCTTGTTTTTTTTTTTTTTTTTTTAATTTTTGGCCACACCATGCAGCATGTGGGATCTTAGTTTCCTGACCAGGGATCGAACCAAAAGCCTCTGCATTGGAAGTGTAAAGTCTTAACCACTGCACCAAAAGGGATGTCTCAGCATAGGGCATTTCAAATGCTCACCAGGTGATTCAAATGTGCTCAGACAGAATTAGGCTGGTTTTCAAAAAAGAATTAAGCAAACAAACAAGTATAGAGGTTCTTTTAAGATTTTATCTAAATCCTTCTCTTCTCAAGCCTTCTGCTGCCACCAAAGCAGTTTATCTGTTCTCTCCTCAATTTTGTCCACAGTATTTACCCCACTAGAGAGTATATTTGAACTCCTTTCTACTATTGGAAACCTAACCATTCTTCAAAGTTCTGTTCAAGTCTTTCCCTTGTCTTGCCACACCTGCTCTCTGGAGTCTTCGCAAAAGTCTTCTGCATGGCTATGGACAGCTTAGAACCATCTGTTATTTTGTCATTTTCACTGGTGGCTCAGACGATAAAGAGTCTGCCTGCAATGAGGAGACCTGAGTTCCATCCCTAGGTTGGACAGATCCTCTGAAGGAGGAAATGGCAGCCCATTCCAGTATGCTTGCCTGGAGAGACCCACGGACACAGGAGCCTGGTGGGCTACAGTTATCTTACTATGTACATTTCCAAACGTTCCAAATACTCATGAATTATTTTCCCAACCTGACATCCAGTTCTTTGAAAGCTGAGACCATTCCTTAAATTTTTTTGTGTCTGCTGCGGACAGCCAGTGAACTTAAATGAAAAGACCTCAGGGAGAGAAAATAAGAAGTCCACTGTTGTTACTAGGGTAGCCCAAACTCACAGGTCGGTGTACAAAACCATACTTATTATACATCAAAACAATACCTACCCTCCCTGCCTCTCCAGGCAACACACACATTTTGTTGTTTTCAGTCTAACACATCCTCTTACTCTCACCCAACGACCCTACTCTGCCTTCAAGAGTTAGCTTGAGACTCTTCTTTGCAACTTCCCTCAGCTTCCTCTGAGCTAAGGCACCTAACCTACTTGCTCCTGCTTCTCTGAGATCTCAGCACACAGGTCCTAGGTAGTATGTTCCCTTCGGGTGGTTCAGAAAAACCTCTAATGACTCCATCCAGGTCTGCAGGTCTGTCATAGTCGCTGAATCCTCAACTTGACCTTGACCGGACAAGCTGAAGAATAGCACTTTCTATATTCTTGAGTCAACCGCCCTTCCATCATGAAACATCACCACTGTAATTTTACTAACCCACTATTATCCTAGGAAATTGGTGGAAAAAAAGAGTGGAACTTTCTTATTCTGAAATCTCTTAAAAGGTATTTCACGACTGAAATTTAAGGAAAGAAGGTCACAACTGTGAATTCAAAATTTATGTACAATCTTGGAAATCTGTAAAATGTTAACAAAGATAGGTGTTTCACTAAATGAAAATGCTATTTTTTAATAAGGGAGGTTTTAATCTAAACTTCACCAGCAGGGTAATGATTAAATTTAAATAAATCTCGAGATATAAATACAATAATAAATTGATGCAAAACATTTAAAAAATGAGACAAATCCGTATATATGAAAAATGCATGCATGTTCAGTTGTTAAGTTTTCTCCAACTCTTGTGACCCCATGGACTGTAGCCCGCCAGGCTCCTCTGTCCATGGGATAATTCAGGCAAGAATACTGGAGTGGGCTACCATTTCCTTTTCTAGAGGATTTTTCCAACCCAGGGATCGAACCTCCGTCTCTTGCAGGCGAATTCTTTATCACTGAGCCACCTGGGAAGCACATATATGAAAAATACTCACAAGATAATTGTTAAACTTAAAAAAAAAAGCTACAGAATTGCATGATTCCATTTTGTCTGAAATGATCTTGTGTGTATGTATAAACTGCGTTTAGAGGGCAGGTCTGGAAGGAGACACATCGGAAGTGTTAACTGCGGTCATTCCAGGAATAGGGTTGGGAGGGTCAGACCAGTTTCATATTTTTATTTTATATAATTTTGTGTCTGATTTTTTTTCAAGGACTTTCCATTCAGTACTGTTATAATTTTAAAAATATTACATTTTTAAAAAGCTTATGCTTCAAAATGCTCTAAAAAAGGATGCCTATTAATTAATATTTTAAAATCTAGGAATGATGTACACAAGACAAAAGAGCTTACATCTGTATGGAAATGCATATTCCTCTTCATATTCTGCAGTTAGTGAATAAATTTAGCCTTTCTTTTAAATATAGAATTCCAGGATACATCTGGAGAGACTGAGTCTTAGTCAGGAAACAGCTTAGACAAAGTATAACTACTTTGTTTTAAAAACTGGAATTTAGAGGGTTAAAAAAAAAAAAAAGGAAAGTTGGAAGCACTTAAAATAGAGAAACAAATTTCTTCTCCCAAAGTCTGGTGGTCTTAACATTCCATGTCAGTAAACAGTCATATACTTAGATATTTAAATATCTAAAATAAGCTCTTTGGGAATTACTTTTCCTATTAAAAACATTAACTTTCCAGAATAATAATACAACTAGGGTAAATAAAATAAAGAAAAACAAATTAGCCATGAAGCAGGGACAAAAGAAAACCATTTGCTTTAAAATACTTGAGTTGTTTTCCAGGAAGCACCATCTTTTCTCACAGAGCAAAATAAGGAAAAAACAGGCTCAGTGGAAGTTTCCACTCCATTGGCTCTGTCATTAAGATCATCTGTTCCAAACACACACAAGCCTAAAATTTCCTGTTTTCAAACTATTGTCACCATCTTCTAGCCCAGTGTTATCTGTGCTAACTTTAGCTTAGTAATATAAACAAAAGAATACACCAAAAATAATGCAAGACAATGCCTAGAGGTAGGCTAACAACTGTGCCACAAACTTCTTAAATAGGGGTTTACATACAGTGTCTGGACAAAAGCAAATTAGCTGGACCTAAAGCAGTTTCATAATAGCAAAGCTAGCAAAAATAACAAAAATCAAATTTAACTCAAACACTATGGTAGCTGGAAAAAAAATTTCAGGGAATTTTAAATGATTAATGAAAGTGCATCTCATTTACTTGTTGAAATCATTGCTAAACTGATGCCTACCTCAAAACTCTGGTGGAAGTCCTGTATCAAAGGAATAAACAAAACAGCAATGACAAAACCTCCCTGATATTTTACATACACAAACTAGTTCTCACACCTTTTGGGATCATTAGACCGCTCTGTGAATCTTACAAAAGCAATATAACCTTTTCTTTCAAAAAGGCACATAAATAATATCACAGTTTCAGGGGTTCACAGGACTCCTGGGGGCACATGATAAGAATGCTTGAAACAGGACTTGCCTTTACTTCTTACTACAAAGAAGAGTTTAATATGAGACTCTGGACCCCAACTAGGCACATTCATTCCTAAAATTCCTCAGGAAGGTAGGTCACCTCTCAACACAGCATGGTGGGGCAGGTTGAATATATATTTTCACTTGTGAATACAAGTTCATCTCTCATCATATTTCCAAGTGTGAGGGTTATGGGACACACTAACCCTGTGAATTTCCAAGGTTTCCTCACCCTGACGAGGAGGAAGCTAAGAGGCAAGAGACTGGCTAACATGGATGCAAGATAAACTTGCAACATCCTGTGAGGCTGGGGATGAAGGCTTGGGGTGATTTCATAGTGAACCTGCACTGGGAAGAAAGACCGCCTGCCTTGGGTTTCATGTCATCTCACCCTTGGCCTGTGACCAAGTACTCCAAGAGTCAGTGTGCTCACGTCAGCATGTGATCACAGGACGGTGGCGTCAGCGAGTCCACCTCAACTTCAGGAATCAGCCTTCAGCCTGCCTTTGGCCTAGATGAAAGGTATTTGGGAGTCCTATGTTATCTGGTTAGCTGGAGATTTAGGACGGCAGCTGTAGTGACCTCCGGAGCAAGTGTGTACCTGGCTGTGTCTTTTGCATATCTCCCTAAGAACCCGTGGAAGCAGAGGTAGCACAAATGTCCAGACAGATTCCTCCCAATTTAGCTGAAAACAGCAAAAGTACCATAAAGGGCTGTGAGCTTTACACAGGTCCAGAGTCATCAAACCATTCATTTCATCTCTAGGAGTCTCACTAAAGGCAATAATCCGAAAGACAGCTAAATACATAGGGCATTCAAGCACTCAGTACAATGTTGGTTATATGAGTAAATATTTGAAACAATCTAAATATGCAACAATAGGTAAGGTGACCAACCATTCCAGTTTCCCCAGGACCGTCCCTACTTTTACAAGTCAAAATTCTACGTCCTGGGAAACTCCTCAGTCCTAAGCAAACCAGGAAGCAAACTGGTGACAGTAAGAAATTGAGGAAATAAATTAAGATACGTTTCTATGAAGGAGTCTGACACAGTCATTAAAATGATGCCTTTGAATGGCATTTTAAAGATCCCCCTCCCCCATGGTTTGAAAAATTTCCAAACACTGAGAGGGCTTGGCCAGGAACTAATGTTTTCCACTTTGGAGTAACTGGGATCTGCTGTGAAGGGAAACTGCAACTCCTTCCTGTCCATCAACACCTTCTCTGGCGCTCCGTGACCTGCTCCAGGTAAAGCTGACTGCTCCAGGGTATCCAGAGCACCTGTGCAAATTTCTATCTGAGTATGCTTCTCCTGACTGTCATGAAGTCCTTTGAACAGCGGTTTCCTACCCGAGACCTTGTCTCATTTCTCTTCCATCTGAGCGCTCAGCAGAGTGCCGAGCAGGCAAGGACGTGGTGCCTTAAAAGACAAGTGTGACAGCTGTTACCTGAGAAATGAATGAATGAATCAATGCCTCCGGGTGACCCTGAAGATGCCGTCTCTGCTCTTTACGAACCTAGTCTCTGTGTAAATCAATGCTATGCCAAACCGACAGTGGGTCTTCTGGTTGCTCTAAGAGTTCAGCTACAAATCCCGTCAAATCTCCTCCTCTGCAAGGTTCAGTCAACAAAAAGTGAAACTACTCAGTCAAGATACAAGTCAATACGAAACCATATGGAACCAAGCCAGTGTGCTACAATCCTGGAATGACAGTTTCAGACCTGACAAGTCCCTACAGTATCGGGACATCTACATATTTTAGTTATAAAACATTTATGTTAGTATATTTAATTATATAGACAACTATTCTCCTATATATTCAACTTTGGGGTGTGTGTGTGTAATGACATTCCTGTCTCTGAGGGCAGGATATAATATCATTAGGAGAATAAAGGCAACAAGGCATGTACTATGAAGAAGTACAGTGTCAAGGGACATGTTTAAGTGAAGAATAAGATGTGAGAACTTTAAATTTTGTTGTTTCAGTGGTAGGAAATTGCTATCACATCTGAAAAATCACCATAATTTCTAGCACAGGAACAAATTCTAAGCGCAGTTTCAGAGCAACGCTGTCCAACAGACCTTTCTGGCATGGTGCAAATGGCTATGTTGACCATCACAGCAGCTACAAGTCACATGCAGCTACAGAGAACTTCAGATGTGTCTGGTGCCACTCAGGAGTGGATTTTCCAGTTCATTTAATTTAGCCACATGCGTGTAGTTGCTATCATTGGACAGTGCTGCTTTAAAGTCTATTTCTTCGGCTTGAGCAAGAGGCAATACCAATTGCTAAAGAGGTTACAGTTCTAAATAAGAAAACCCACAACGAATGTTTAAAATTGTGAAATGTTACTGTAGGCTGCTGTGCCTGAGATGCTGACGATTATGTGAATATGTTTCCTGATTTTACTGTGCCCCACAAATGCATGTCCCCTGCACTGTTTTCATTAATATTATCCTTGGGAAAAGAACATGCTTGCTTAAATAGTGACATTTTAAAAAATATAACACAAATAACACTTTGAAATTAAAAAAACCTTACTTTGATAAACCCAACAAGGGTCTAAACTCTTTCTTGTTTAGCTATTCAATTCAAAATTAATAATTAATTCTGGAATAAAGCTACCATTTTTAGTTTCCAGCAAAACATAGAAAAACATTTTCCTTTTCTCCCGTTTTGTACTAAACATTCACAGTTCACAATAAAGTAAAACACTGCTATCTGGATGACACTTTGGAAACAACACTTTCACATTAAGAAGTAGAGGAGAAGCATAAAGTGGTACAAAACAAAATTTCAATTTCCATAATTACATTTATCTTGAATGAGCCAGAATAATGCTTTGTATAATTTTCTTCTTGACATGAAACTCAATCTAAAGCTTCCGGAACAAAAGGTATGTGGCAATGAAAGGCTTCCTTGGAAAGATATACTTCCAAAGAGATGAATTATGCATTCTGGAGTCATTGACTGTAAAGCACATTAAGTTCAAGAGGCAAGGAAGAAGAATCTCACCCAAGAGAAGTAAGCACAAAGCCGAACATGACACAAAAATTACTCCACAGACAATGAATGAAGAGGATCTTTGGTGGGACCATAGAAGACTAAGCCCGAGTGCTGACAGGGATGCTCCCCCCACCCCCGCCCCCCTTCAATGAAAGAGGGGAGCATTATCCTTTGTAAAGACGTGATTCTTTGGGGGAAACACTTTCATTCACGTGACATCCAGATAATCATCTCACCCTATAAAAAAAGCTGCTGATCATTTTTCAACTAATGATCAACTAATTTTCAACTAATTTTCAGCTCTCTTTTTCAACTAATCAGCACCATCTTGCCCATTCTATGCTGTCTTGGCCCTAAAAAGAGCCCGGCTTTCTTTTTTCTGTCAACTTTCCATTTCCCTCTACACCACCCAAGTCTTATAACCTTTGAGCAATAGGAAGTAAAAAGGGAAAGACTAGAGATCTCTTCAAGAAAATTAGAGATACTAAGGGAATGATTCAGGCAAAGATGGGCTCAATAAAGGGCAGAAATGGTAGGGACCTAACAGAAGCAGAAGATATTAAGAAGAGGTGGCAAGAATACACAGAAGAACTATACAAAAAAGATCTTCATGACCCAGATAATCACAATGGTGTGATCACTCACCTAGAGCCAGACATCCTGGAATGTGAAGTCAAGTGGGCCTTAGGAAGCATCACTACAATCAAAGCTAGTAGATGTGATGGAATTCCAGTTGAGCTATTTCAAATCCTAAAAGATGATGCTGTGAAAGTGCTGCACTCAATATGCCAGTAAATTTGGAAAACTCAGCAGTGGCCACAGGACTGGAAAAGGTCAGTTTTCATTCCAATCCCAAAGAAAGGCAATGCCAAAGAATGCTCAAACTACAGCACAATTGCACTCATCTCACATGCTAGTAAAGTAATGATCAAAATTCTCCAAGCCAGGCTTCAACAGTATGTGAACGGAGAACTTCCAGATATTCAAGCTGTATTTAGAAAAGGCAGAGGAACCAGAAATCAAATGGCCAACATCCGCTGGATCATCAAAAAAGCAAGAGAGTTCCAGAAAAACATCTACTTCTGCTTTATTGACTATGCCAAAGCCTTTGACTGTGTGGATCACAATAAACTGTGGAAAATTCTGAAAGAGATGGAAATACCAGACCACCTGACCTGCCTCCTGAGAAATCTGTATGCAGGTCAGGAAACAACAGTTAGACCTGGACATGGAACAACAGACTGGTTCCAAATCGGGAAACGAGTACATCAAGGCTGTATACTGTCACCTTGCTTATTTAACTTATATGCAGAGTACATCATGAGAAACGCTGGGCTGGAGGAAGCACAAGCTGCGATCAAGATTGCCAGGAGAAATATCAATAACCTCAGATATGCAGATGACACCACCCTTATGGCAGAAAGTGAAGAGGAACTAAAAAGCCTCTTGATGAAAGTGAAAGAGGAGAGTGAAAAAGTTGGCTTAAAACTCAACATTCAGAAAACAAAGATCATGGCATCTGGTCCCATCACTTCATGGTAAATAGATGGGGAAACAATGGAAACAGTGACAGGCTTTATTTTTTTGGGCTCCAAAATCACTGCAGATGGTGACTGCAGCCATGAAATTAAAAGACGCTTGCTCCTTGGAAGGAAAGTTATGACCAACCTAGACAGCATATTAAAAAGCAGAGACATTACTTTGCCAACAAAGGTCCGTCTGGTCAAGGCTATGGTTTTTCCAGTAGTCATGTATGGATGTAAGAGTTGGACTCTAAAGAAAGCTGAGTGCCAAAGAATTGATGCTTTTGAACTGTGGTGTTGAAGAAGAGTCTTGAGAGTCCCTTGGACTGCAAGGAGATTCAACCAGTCCATCCTAAAGCAGATCAGTCCTGGGTGTTCACCGGAAGGGCTGATGTTGAAGCTGAAACTCCAATACTTTAGCCACCTGGTGCGAAGAGCTGACTCATTTGAAAAGACCCTGATGCTAGCAAAGACTTAGGGTGGGAGGAGGAGGGGACGACAGAGGATGAGATGGTTGGATGGCATCACCTACTCAATGGACATGAGTTTGAGTAAACTCCGGGAGTTGGTGATGGACAGGGAGGCCTGGCGTGCTGCGGTTCATGGGGTCGCAAAGAGTCGGACACGACTGAGCGACTGAACTGAGTGACACTGGACTGGAAAGAACCGTGACTGGAAGGATCTACAAGTACATGAATTAACGCTGAGGACTGGGAGAGAAGGGCTGGGGGAAAGAGAAAAAGACTAGCTATTTCTGCTGGCCCCATCTGGCAGGACCCAACTCATCCTAAACTCCAAGAAAAACTGTTACTGAAGTTATACAGTTCATAAAAGCTTTTAAAAAAAGACCATATGTATAATAAAACATATAAACATGTCACATGCAGTTGACACAAGATAACTTACACACGTCTCTGCTTTAAATATGTTAGAAACCCAAGACAATCAGTCATTCACAAAGTGCTGGCATCTGAGGTAACAGACGGCAACTGACTGTGTCTGACTTGCCAACTTGGAAGTTCACTAAAGTCTGCAGAAGCTAAAAATAGCCACACAAACATGTTTACAACATTGTGAAAATACAGGATCCACACTGTTTTCTAAATATAGACCTTGAGCCCGAAGCACAGGGATTGGCTCTGGGTTTGCAGAGACGTCACTGGGACATCCCACACTTGGCCACAGAAATCCACATTTCAGGCTTTTACTTTAAATATATAATTGGTGGTATTTAACTAGAGTGAAGGTGGTGTAGATCTGGAAGGGAGAGGACAAGTAGGAAAAAAAAATGGTATCGCTTCCTCTGTTTAATTAGAGGGCTTCAGAAGACCACAAACCCTTATGGTGGGATCAGCCTGTCATAAAATTCTGAAAGAGGATATCCTGCCTATATTTTTCCACCCAGTATGTCCACTCTCTGATCTAGTCCCTGCCCCGTTCCTAAGGCTGTAGGTGCTACTGAAGTAGATACATGTAGACAGGGAGTCAGATGGGATATGTACATGTGTGTAAAAGTCCCTGCACCCCACTTGGTCCATGAGTAGTGTAGGCATGTTAAAGGCAACAATTCTTTGGCTGTGTGCTACATGGCTTGTGGGAGCTTATTAATAGTTCCCCGACCAGGGATCGAACCTGTGTCCTTGGCAGTGGAAGCACAGAGTCCTAACCACTGGACTGCCAGGAAATTCCCAAAGGCAATAGTTCTAATTCTTGTCCTGTTCCTAAAAAGTGAAGTCATTCTAGCTCAAACACAGGGGGAAATTTCTAGCTAAAACCCACAATGCTTTATCAACTGGGATTGCTGGTAGGAGGGGAAGGGTGTGCTAAGACTATAAAAAATTTCCTACGCTATTAGTGTAGGAAAAAATATTCAGTCTAAGTTATGAAAAATTATTTTTTGTTATTAATTGTTGGATAGAATATTTAGATTTTATCCTCTGCATTTAATTCTAAAAACTCAGCTATTAAAAGAAGTAAGAAAAGAAAAACCTATAGCAACAGACTTAGCCCTATACGAGTGTATTATAAACTTCACATGTAGAATCCATATTTCTGGAGGTTATCCGAGATCCAAGAGAAGTGTTCTCCAGAATAAAACTGTGTAAATTGTACAGGCATTTTCTTAACAAAATAAACTACAATCAACGACAAATTCAACAGAAAAACTGGAGGAAATTATATATAATCCTACCACCATCAAAAATACATTTTTCCATATTTTCATCTAATTTTTATTCATGTACATACATACTTTCAAAGCAGCTAACTTCTTCTAAAAAACTGGAGGATAATTGCTTTACAACTTATTCTGAGAATATCTTCAGATATTCTCCTCCCTCCTGTGCGTCCCCTCCCTCCCGTGACCCCACCGCCGTCATCCCCCTCCCGTCATCACAGAGCACCAAGCTGAGGCCTCTGTGCTCTCCGGTAGCATCTCAACGGCTATGTATTTACACTTGGCAGTGTGTATGTGTCAGTGCTAAGCAGCTAACTTTTAAAACACAGATGGTGTGTTTTTGCTTTCCTGAGCCACACTTCTAACTTTCAGAAGCTTAAAATTCTTGGGTTTAAAATTTTAATTCATTAATATTTCACTAACATTCACTAAGAGTCATTAATTTTTCCAGGTGTTGCTTATCATGCTAGGATTTACAGAAATAAAGGTGAAGCCCTCACTGAAATGCTTTCTGAAACCTGATAAAGAAAACACACCCAAGGACTATAAAAACACAGGACATTTATTCACCATGGGCTTCCTTAGCATAGAATCCCAGATACACTCTAGCAATTAAGATATTTAATTATAACTCAAAGGATGTCCTACTGGGCCTTGTCTAATTTTGTACAGTATGCAGTTGATGCTCTAAGCACATAATGATGAAAATAAACATGTATTATCTTCTTGAAAGAAGTGGTAGCATTTGTTTACCAATAATGGCAATCACATTCTGTATAGAATGATTTATTAAATCTAACAGAAAAAGAATTTATTCCAATAAAAAAGACTTTTTGATACTTCAACTTAACGTTAGGCATTGTAAACTGAAGATATTCTCAGAATAAATGTTTATACCTTAAGATTAAAAGATTAGGCAATACATTATCTACAATGAACAGAGGGTAGTTCGGTCCAAAAATAGAGAAGCTGAGGAGAAACCAAGTACCTCTGGGCTTCCCTGGTGGCTCAGTGGTAAAGAATCCACCTGCCAATGCAGGGGACCCAGGGTTTGAGCCCTGGGTAGACAGATCCCCGGAGAGGTAAATGGTGACCTACTGCAGTATTCTTGCCTGGAGAATCCCATGGACAGAGGAGCCTGGTGGCCTACAGTCCACGGGGTCGCAATGCATCTGACACGACTTAGCCACTATACAACAACAAGAGTTATCTCCAGTTAAGATCTGACTAGCTTTAAAAAAAAAAAGAAAATCAAATCAAAAGCACCGGTTCTATATTTTGTTGAATAATTGACCATGAAAAGACAAATTAACGAGGTTTTCACTTAAAGATTAATATTCTGTAACCCTAGGCTGGCAGAGGTTAATGAGTTTCAGGTAACTAGATCTAATTTTTGGTGGAGCAAAGACAAAGAAAGAAAGAAAAAAAAAAAAAAAGACCTTTAGCTAGTCTCCTAGACCTGTCACTGAGGTCCCCACACCAACCCCATATGGTTTTCTAATCTTTAGGAGCAGTTGAGAAAGAATAATCAGAAATAAAGACTACCCAGCATTGTAGCCATCACGTATCCTTCCAGGGAGGAGGACAATTCCTTGCAGAAGTGGGGGTTGGGGGGTGGGAGGTACAAACTACTGGCTGTAAAATAGGCTACCAGGATGTACTGTACAACATGGGGAATATAATCAATACTTTATAATAACTGCAAATGAAGTATAATCTTCAAAAATTTTATTAAAAAATTATAAAAGAATTGAAAGAAAAAAAAAAAGAATCCCTTCTTTGTCCTCTCAGCCTAGTCCTTTCACCAAATGGCTTGGGGAGCAGTTGCACATAAACATTTGCCATGTGCAGCCTCCTAAGAACTCTCTCTTCACTGCTCTCGTCTCAAAACCTAACACACACAAGGCTTGACAAAAGTAGGAACCCAATGAGTGGTTACTGAGTGAATGAATGAAGAACAGTATTCATGGATAAGGTGAACCTCACAGGGACCATCATTATGGTCGTCCATAAATAATAATTAGTGGTTTGAGGTTCGATGCCAGAAACATGCTAGAAAAGCAAAAGAAATATACTGTGATAATGAATTAATTGAGAAACTATCATTAAGCCTGAATAAGCATTTACACTTTAAATATATAGCATGATAGATGCTATTATGTGAAATACACAAAACAGAAAGACCTTCCCCAAGGTATCCAGAAAGAGCAGCAGACACAGGGCATCGCATTACAGCAGAGGCAGCGCACTGGTTTCCTCTGTATTCCGTTCTGTTTTCTGCCCCCTAGTGGAGCCCTCGTGAGCAGAGAAAACATAAAAGAGGCAGGCACTTCAGAAATCAGGAAAACCCCAAATAGAACCCAAAGTGCAAGGCACAAGGAGATTACTTTGGACTTCTACGAATCAGTTCCTCAAGGACAGAAAGCTAACTTCTAAATTCGTATTCAACACTTTTGCTCCGAAGACAAAACTCTTGTATCAGCTTAGGTAGGTTCACTGTTTCCTTATGCACCTTTGGACCTTTCATCATTACCTTTTAAGGAAAAGTTGGCATCTCTAGATTGCACCCAGGTGGCATATGGGTTTCTGGATATTTAAGAAGACAATTTACTAACTGCTACTTTCTAAGTTCACCTGGTCAGCCTGCTTTAACCTCAGGTGTTTTTCAGGTGCCTTTGACATGAGTGGCTAAAACAGAATCACTTCCACAAAGATGCCTCTGGCAAGCTCTGTATTCATTTTCACTGCACTTCAAATCGAGGGACAGGTAAAGTGAAACAGAGACGCTTAACAGGGATGGCAGACGTGGCTGATGACTCCTCCCAGAAAGCAGGCTTATCTCCATGGGGATCTTTCTGTCTGGAGAGGGGTGTGGGTTTTGTCTATGATCTCATCTGCTGCAGCAGCCGACTCGCCTCCAAACCGGCGGCCCATTTTATACCCGAGTTTCGCACTAACATGTACAGTTCTTTAAATATGAAGATGACAGACGCTGCTACTGACTTATGTAAACAACCAGTCACGTGAGCCCCTCCGCTCCTTCTGACTGGTGACACACCTCTGCAAGCCCACCGGCCAGAGCTACACAAACTTCACTCACTGAACGAAACACCCGGCAATCACTCCTGAAGGGGAGATACAAGTCTTCAGTGTTTCGGGGTGTCAGTGACCCAGTGGTTCCACTTCTTAACCTCTGAAAGAATCAGAATGCTAAATAACTTATGATTATTTTAAATAAAATAATCTCCAGAGATGTGATACTAGATTTTTCTCCCGTATGTACGGACTTGCACATCTAAAACTCCTGCACTGGTAAGATCTGTTTCCCAGAACTGTATATAAAACAAATAAGAGGATTCATACCAAAAAAACATTCAGAGATGAACAAAGGGACTAAGATAAACAGTTCCCTTAATTATCACATTTACCGCCCTTTGTAGAAGTGCATTAGTGTGATAGTTGTGGCAGGTTCTAAAAACAGTTCATTTCCAGTGATTTATGACTATATCTTATATGTGACACAGTTATCAGCTTTAAACACCCTCACCAGCTTTTTCATGGAGGAAACAGAGAGGCCTAAATCAGGGGAGACGGAGTAGTCAAGGTTTATTTTAATAAGCAAATGGTCAGGGTAGAGGAACACAAGAGGTAACATTTTTTTTTTCTGTTCTCAGCCTGCTGTGAATGCTATGAAAGGCAAGAGGAATGAGAAGACAGCTGACAGACATCTTCCTCTGTTCCTTTACCTTTCCCCTTTGGACAAACCCTCGGCAACAGGGAGTATGAAGAACACAGAGGAAAACTCTGTGCTGGTAATGCCTTCCCAACTTCCTTGTTGCTCAGATCCCTTACTACAAAGGCGAGGAACAGCAAATGTCCACCTCTGAGGACCCTCAAAAGATTTACTCCAAGCATCAAGGTTCCTATGTCAGGAAGAAGGGATGTGGGGGAACTTCCCCAGCTCTCTATACTTGGATGTTATGGATTCTTCGGTTAATTTTTATCTGCTGTGTGTTTTACTACCACGTTATTTATAGAGGGCAAAGTAGCTAAAAAACTGACTTTCTTAAAACTTACTATGTTTAGACAATGATATCACTACTAAATTTGAAATATGATATTATGATATAATACTTCAGGCATGCTTATATATCTAATTTAACGTTTTGAAGTCTGTTCAAGTGATTCATTAAAATGAGTAACAAGGGAACAAATGAGACAGCTGTTGTGTTTGTAGATCTGAATTGCAGCATGCTGTTTGAGCTCAACAAGCTACTCAAGAAAAGAACTGTTCCTATTCTCAAATAATTATATTTTAAAAATCAGTGCAGTATCCCTATTAAAGACTTAAGTTCATACAAGTAGCGCTAACTTTTTGCATGCTATGAAATTAAACTTACAGCATTCATCATAATTTGTAATCATACTGATTATTTTGTTTGATGGTTGGTTTAGCATCTTCTCTCTCCAAGGAGACAATAAGGAATTAAGAGGAGACTGAGTCTCTCCAATCCACCAAGCTTCTAGCACATCGGATGATATGATAGGTGCTGAATAAAGGTATGTATATTAAAATGTTCTATTAAATTCACATCTGCAGAAGGTCAAACATCAAGCTGTACAGAAGAGCTTATCACACAATACTATAATCCCACTGCCGGCATCCTCACCCTGAGCTGGACTCGAAAGAGAAGCTAGTCCTGGTTTGGGCTTCTCTTGGTGGTTACCCTGGGTTGGTTATTCCTGGTTTAACCCCTCACCACAGATCCCTTCTCCACCTGTCTCTGTGTCTGGGGAAGAGGTGAGTGTATTTATCTCCCTCTCTCCCAGCTTTACCTAATTCCTGAGCACAGAGCCCCTGGGTGGTTACTCCTCATTGTTTCAGGGCTCAGGGGTTTGGTATATACAGCTTTTTAAATTAGCATTTATTATTTCCTCTCCTGTCCCTCCAGCCCTAAGGGTATCAGGACCCTCATGTAAGCCCAACCCACAGCACCATAAACAGTTCCTTCATTAAGGTCTGCATCTGAACCATCTGAACTGAGTCTCTTCCTAGTATATAAAAGATACATCCTATTTGCAAATACTATGCTTCTACATGACTTCTCATTTTCAGACATGATCTATGGAGGTCTAGCCTTGACAGCTCACTTTCCCCTACTGCCTCTTCCCCCCTTCCTCCCGAAGTAGTGATAACCCCAGTTCAGCCCCTCGACCAGATGGATTCTGTACCACATACTAAGCCACCGTTGTGCTTTATCAGGCATAGGGTGTAATTTTCTAGGAAAAACTTGTTTTCATCCCCTCCTCCATCTTTCCTCAATGACCTCCTACTGCCTAATTTTCATCTGCTATCCACATAGTCTCACACTATCAAGGCTGATAACACATTCTGTCCTATAACCACCTCAATTTTCTAGTGTTGGGCATTTATACTCTTGTGACCGTGGATATGCTGCTCCCCACGGCCCCTGGGACTAGGATTGCATTGGCTTCTCAGCGTGTGCAGGGTCAGCATCATTAGCCCCAGGCCATACAACGAAGCATGCTCCTCGGGTTAAGGTTTAATGGAGTCTCTGCTTTCTACTTCATCAATTCCCTTTATCAGATCATCAACCTTTCCCAAGCCTCCCACTGTAACGCCTGTTTCATCAATCCTCTCCTTTCCTAGGTCCACTCTACTTGAGTCCTCCCTTGCCCCAACCTTCTGCTTCAACAGCAGTTCCTTCTGTGATTTCCCGCTGTATTTTCCCAGGGTGGGTCTACCAGGCCCCGCAGGCCATGCTTTCCTCCGTCTTGGTTTACTCCTCATTTTGTTACAGCCAAACCCTAAGAAAGGGTATATGGAAGGTATGCTTTAGAAGATGACAGCAAAAAAGATGTATACACTCCACTGTTCATGGCAGCACAATTTATAATACCCAAGACATGGAAGCAACCGAAATGTCCATTGACAGATGAATGGACAAAGGAGGTGTGGCATATATGTGTACACACACACACATATATGCACAGTGGGATACAACTTAGCCGCCAAAAAGAATGTTATTTGCAGCAATATGGGTGGGCCTAGAAATTATCACACTAAGTGAGGTCAGAAGAAGAAGGACAAATACAGTATGATAGCACTTACATGTGAAATCTAAAATATGATACAAATGAACTTATCTACAAAACAGAAACAGATTTACAGACATTAAGAACAGACTCGGGGTGGCCAAGAGGGGAGGAGCATGGGGGAGGAATAGTTTGGAAGTTTAAGATGAACAGATACATGCTACTATGTATAAAACAGATTAAAAAAAAGGACCTACTGTATAGCACAAGGAAATGTATTTGATATCTCACAATAACCTATCATGGAAAAAAATCTGAAAATAAACACACACACACATTTGTATAACTGCATCACTTTGCTTTACACCTGAAACTAACACTGTAAACCAACTATACTTCAATAAAAAACAATTCTTAAATTAACTGATTTTTAAAAATGGCAGCAGAGCATAGTGGTTAATAACATTGTATAATCAACTGCTCCTGGAAAGAACACTGTTTTAAATATGGGTACTTATTAGGCTATTCTCTTCGAAGAAAGGGGAAAATAATACAGTCTGCTCTCCATATCTGTATGTTGCCCATTCATAGTTTCAACCAATCTCAGATCAAAAATATTTGGAAAAAATAAACTCCAGAAAGTTCCAAAGAGTGAAACTTCAATTTGTTCCAGCAACTATTTACACAACATCTAGATTGTACTAGGTATCACAGATAATCCAGAGATGACTTAAAAGTCTATAGGAGGGGAATTCCCTGGCGGCACTCGTCGGTAAGAACATGCCTGCCAATGCAGGGGACACGGGTTCCACCCCTGGATGGGATTCCACTCGCCGTGGGGCAGCTGAGTCCATGTGCCACAACTACTGAGCCTGCACTCCAGGGCCCTGGAGCTACAACTACTGAAGCCTGTACCCCTCGAGCCTGTGCTCCACAGTGAGAGAAGCCACTGCAACGAGAAGCCCAAGCTCCAAAACCAAGAGCAGCTGCTGCTTGCTGCACCTAGAGCAAGCCCACGGGAAAGCCACAAACACACAGCACAGCCGAAAGTTAAATATTTTTTTTAAAAAGTCTACAGGAGGATGTGCAATAAGCCATTTTATATAAAGAACTTGAGCATCCATGGATTGTGGTATTCGAGGTGGGTCCTGAACACCTCCCCCTCAGATACGAAGGGACAACTGTATTTTAAAACCCCTCTCAAACATTTTTAGTGACAACTAAAGGCTTTAACTGCCTGAGTCATGAGTATCTAGCAGTCTTACACCTCACCATTTACAATGTTATTTGGGCTTCCCTGGCGGCTCAGATAGTAAAGAAACTGCCTGCAATGCAGGAGACCTGGGTTTGATCCCTGGATCAGGAAGATCCCCTGGAGAAGGGAATGGCAACCCACTCCAGTATTCTTGCCTGGAGAATCCCATGGACAGAGGAGCCTGGTGGGCTACAGTTCATGGGGTCACAAGAGTCGGACATGACTGAGCAACTGAAGCTGTTACAATATTATTAACCCTTGAAAACATGGATTTTATGTTGCTTCTTTTATGTGCTCAACTGTTCACGGGTTTAAAACAGAATTCATTCAAAATTTATTCTTAAAATATCCTTCTCAGCACAAAAACGGCTAGAAATCACGCCAGCTGACAACCTCCATGTGCCTGGAAATGGCAAATAACTATTTAATTTATTCATTCATTGATTCACTCATCCAAAAATATTTACTGAGTAACTTCAGGTGCCACTATTTTGGCTCCTGGAGAAACATTTAGTAGTTTACAAAACAAAAACTGGGACTTCCCTGGTGGTACAAGGGTTAAGACCCTGAACTTCCACTGCAAGAGGCACAGGTTTCAACACTGATCAGGGAACTAGGATCCTTCACGTGCACGCCATGCGGCTTGGCCGAAAAAACCAAAGCAACACAAAAAACGAAAATTCACCTACCTCAGCAAATGTAAATCCTAGCAGAGGAGGACAAACCCAAGCAAATGAGCAGGACTGATTTTAATTCTGTAACTGCTACGAAGGAAAACCAAAGTCAATCTGAAAGTGATAACGTTATCTGAACAATCTGAATGAGAGACGGGAGGTGATTATAGCTCTCCCATAAAATGTAGTTTAGTACAGGAAGCCACCACTATTCCTAATACAGTCCCACTGGGCAGTGACGATTATCAAGCTCTCGGGATTGGATCCTGGAAGCTGCATGCTTAAAAAGCTCTGCGATCTCGTCTTTTCAAAGGTCTCCATCAGCTAATAAGATGAGGTCATAATCAATGCAAGACTTTGCTATGTTATCTCCGTGCGAGGCCGTTACTCTAGTCTCCTGACATCATCAAATACCAATTCTGGACCACTCATCTCTCTGCTGCCATATCCACAAACAGAATAAACAACTCGAGTGAAACAGAAGGAAAAAGAATGAATTTTACTTCAATCATTTTTTTTTTGGTGTGTTTCTTTTAACACTTTCTACTTTCTGTAAGAAAAAGTTTGTTCTTCCCCAACTTGGGAGCGAATCAAGGGGCACTAGAGAGGATGAAGAAAAGTATTTAGAAATTCAACAAATGTTAAGAATAAGAATGATGGTGATGAAGGCAACTGGCTAAGGGTAGTACAACTACTTGGCTTCACAAATAAATATACAAAATATGATGATTTTGCATATACATGTGACAAGTTTGATGAGGGAACATACCTTACATACAATGTGTGTTCTGTAAACAGTCCTTGACTTGAAGCTGAAAATTTACTTCTGCAGAGGAAAATGATCAAACACAAGGCGACAGGCTTTCCTTCAAACAGGAGCAATTAAACTGGATACACAGAATAAGGAAGGTGGGCTCCCAGGGGAAGGAGACATAGTAACACTGGTCATCCAGAAGAAAGCCCGCCAGCCTTCCCCTTCTGATATAACCTTTCTCTTCTTCTGCTGACAGCCTTTCCTGTTCCCGCTTCCTCTTTTTTCTCTCTCTAACCATCATCCTCTCTCTGACTGCTCGCATTTCCACTTGAGTTCTTCTCAAGCTTGTCATAAGTAACATCGAAGAAAGTCTGTTTGCTTTGTTTTGAAGTGTCATGTTTAATGTTCTTTTCTGAAACTAAAAAGAAGGTATCTTTATTATTTCCTTGTATGCTTTTAAGCATTTTTTTTTAACATCTGAGCATGGGTCTGTCTTGATGTCTTTTTTCAGTTAAGTCGGCACTATCAGAAATAAAATAGGTCTTAGGCTGAAAATGGTCTTGGATAATTTGCTTGTTCACCAGCCGAAAGCAAAGGCTAATCTAGGTGAGTTCCCACCACAACAGTACTAATAATCGCTGACATTTATGGAGTACTAAGTACTAGGCATTGTGTGTGTGTGAGTTGCTCAGTCATGTGTTCAACTCTTAGCGACCCCATGAACTGCAGCCCTCCAGGCTCCTCTGTCCATGGAATTCTCCAGGCAAGTATACTGGAGTGGGTTGCCATTCCCTTCCCCAGGGGATCTTCCTGACCCAGGGATTGAACCCGGGTCTCATGCATTGCAGGCAGTTTCTTTACGGCCAAGCTACTCGGGAAAACCCAGGCACTGTACTAAACACTAAACATTAACACAGTTCTCGCCACAACTCTGTGAGGCTGGCACTGTAACGATTCCCATTTATAGAAGAGAAAATGCATCACAGAGAAATTAACTTGCTGCAAATGGTAAAGCCAGGGTTTGAACCAATGTCTCCCTGACCCTAGAGTCTATACCTTAACCACTTAACATGATACAGGAGGCAGCAAACTTTTTTTGTGATGGGTCAGACAGCAGATATTTTAGGCACTGCAGGCTACACATGGTCTTGTCTCATATTCTACTTCTTTTTATTTTTATTTTTTTTACAATTTAAAAAAAAATGTAAAGGTCTTCTTTGGTGGCTGAGACAGTAGAGAATCCACCTGCAACGCAGGAGACCCAGGTTTCATCCCTGGGTTGGGAAGATCCCCTGGAGAAGCAAATGGCAACTCACCCCAGTATTCTTGCCTGGAGAAGTCCATGAACAGAGGAACAGACTGGCGGGCTACAATCTATTAGGTTGCAAACAGTTAGACACAAAGGAGTGAGTAACACATGTGCATGCACGTGCACACACACACACACAGGTTAAGAAGCCTTCTCAGACACAATCAGACCTACAGGTTAGAGTTTGCTGACCCCTGGGATATGACTTTATTAATTCATATGAGTCACTACTTTTCATTTAGACAAACTCAGATAGAAGCAAAGGTGAAAGGTTTCAGACAGGTGGTTCATAATCTGTAGTCCGTGAATGTCCAATAGCTACTGATGATGGGATGCCATTAAAACAGTAAGTGAAAGTGAAAGTGTTAGTCACTCAGTCATATCCAGCTCTTTTCAACTCCATGGACTGTAAAACAGGAAAGGAAAAGAAAATGCAAACATCTTCAAAGCAACCTAACTGTCCATCAACAGACAAACAGATGAAGCAGATGTGGTATATACAATGGAATACTACTCAGCCATTAAAAAAGAATAAAATTTTGCCATTTGCAGAGCCATGGATGGATTTGGAGGGTATCATGCTAACAGAAATAAGTCAGACAGAGAAAGAAAAATACTGTATGATATCACTTATACACAATGAACTAGTGAATATACCAAAAAAGTAGCAGACTCACAGATACAGAGAAGAAACTAGTGGTTACCGGTGGGGAGAGGGAAGGGGGTGTGACAACACAGGGGTATAGGATTAAGAAGTACAATGATGAGTATAAAATAAGCTACAAAGATATACTGTACAAAACAAGGAATATATCCAATATTTTATAATGACTATAAATGGAGCATACCCTTTAAAACTTATGGGTCACTATACTGTACACTTATAACTTACATAATATGGTACAGCAACTATAGTTCAACTTGAAAAAAAAAGAAAATGTAAACAACATCAGAATCAAAGAACTGTAGGGGGTTTGAGGGACAGCATATTAAAAAGCAGAGACATTACTTTGCCAACAAAGGTCCGTCTGGTCAAGGCTATGGTTTTTCCAGTGGTCATATATGGATATGAGAGCTGACTGTGAAGAAAGCTGAGCGCTGAAAAATTGATGCTTTTTAACTGTGGTGTTGGAGAAGACTCTTGAGAGTCCCTTGGACTGAAAGGAGATCCAACCAGTCCATTCTGAAGGAGATCAGTCCTGGGTGTTCATTGGAGGGACTGATGCTGAAGCTGAAACTCCAATACTTTGGCCACCTCATGCAAAGAGCTGACTCATTGGAAAAGACCCTGATGCTGGGAGGGATTGGGGGCAGGAGGAGAAGGGGACGACAGAGGATGAGATGGTTGGATGGCATCACTGACCCGATGGACGTGGGTTTGAGTAAACTCCAGGAGTTGGTGATGGACAGGGATGCCCGGCGTGCTGCGATTCATGGGGTCGCAAAGAGTTGGACACGACTGAGCGACTGAACTGAACTGAACTGACTGTGAACACAGGAAGGACACAGAGCTTATGGACATGAATGTACAGTTATCACTGATGGGAACTTACCAAAAAAAAAAAAAAATTGAAGTGAGCCTCAGCAACCTAGTATTTCACAAGTAGAAAACTCTGGATATCCCTCCCATTATCTGTTGGACAAAACTACTATCATACTCTGCTTTCTGACACCCAGCAAAAGCATCTGCATTTATTTGTGGCCGTAGCACATGGCATGTTGAGTTCTTAGTTCCCTGACCAGGGATCGAACCCCCACCCCCAGAGTTGGAAGTGTGGAATCTTAACCACTGGACCTCCAGGGAAGTCCCTGGCATCTGCATATTAAAGAAATGCCTTCTTTTTCAAAGTCTTTCATCCCTAGTTTATTGTTGAATTATCAAAATATTCATTATTTTCAATGTCAGAAACTAAAGAAGGGCAGCTAATTAACGCCTAGCTCAAGACCCCTGTGGAATTTGGAAACTGTTGAGAATCTGAACTTCATCTACTGGAATTCTTCCTGGGCCTCCGGCAAGATCCTACTCACATAAAATATTAACACGTCATCACTACCTACCACCCTCTTAAGATTTCAGAATTTTTGAAATAAGATTTATAGGTTCCATATATTTCACTACAACTTAATTTTCCTTTAAAAAACAAAAGCTCTATTTATTTTTGTTCACATGTGCACTGATTCATGTCGATGAAAGGCAAGAAACCACCACAATAATGTAAAGGAAGTATCCTCCAATTAAAATAAATAAATTAATTAAAAAACAAAAGCTCTATTTCGACAGTGCAGTAATCATTTTGCTAAATGAAATCAGAAACTAAGAATTTAAGCCCTTTTTCTGACTCTCCAAGTCAGGTCAAACAGGTCAATCTACAGAACCCCACCTCACAGAAAAGTTACTTCCTTAGAAGTAAACACATGAAAGTTGGTTCCAGGTATAAGCTGTTATTTATTTTTGTCATTTTGGTGGGGGAAAAATAAAAACTGAGAAAACAGTCTCACTTCTACTTTCTTTGCTATCAACTTTGGACCATTGGCTTAAAATAAATGCAGCAATTTTCAGTGGTTAGGCAAAGGGTTACTTATAAAAACAAAAACCAATGCCAACTCACATATGAGCATTACTTGAGTACAAAAGAGTCTAAAGTAAGTTATTTGTCAAGTCTAAAATTGTAAGTTTTTAAAAATATTATGGAGAGACTTGGGCCATTATTTCATTCCTTCTAATTGTTTCTTAACAACTGGTAAATGCACAAGAATAAAAGAACATGGAGATCATTTTTCTAAGCATTTAAAAACACTTGCTCTAACATGAGATCTTTACTCCCAACTTGGCCGTGTTGAAGAATCTGTGCATTTCTTCTGTTGAGAAAAGTTGTTTACTTAATAGTTCATTTCTTTTCCCTTAAGTACTTTTTTTTTTTTTTTAAATTGGAGCATAGTAGGCATCCCAGGTGGTTCAGTGGCAAAGAATCTGAGACACAGGTTCAGTCCCTGGGTGGGGAAGACCCCATGGAGAAGGGCATGGCAACCCGCTCCAGTATTCTTGCCTGGGAAATGCCAGGGACAGAGGACCCTGGTGGGCTACAGTCCCTGGGATGGCAAAAGGGTTGGACACAACTTAGTGACTAAACAATAACAAAATAGTTGCTTTACAATGTGGAGACATGGATGGACCCAGAGGCTGTCATACAGAGTGAAGTCAGAAACAGAAAAATAAATATCACATATTAATGCATATATGTAGAACCTAGAAACTGGTACGGATTTTGAATTACTTTGAATTTGGTTTGAATTACTTTCTTTAAAATGCAGAAACTCCTGTATTTCAACTTTGTCTTTTCTTTGGCAACAGTGACAAGTCAGAGAGAACCTCAGAGAATATTTATGTAATTTTTTCCTTTACATAGCACAAGGGCTTCCCTGGTGGCTCAGATGGTAAAGAATCTGCCTGTAGTGGAGGAGACCTGGGTTTGATCCCTGGGTTTCTATTGCGAAGATCCCCTGGAAAAGGGCATGGCCACCCACTCCACTGTTCTTGTCTGGAGAATCCCATGGACACAGGAACACAAAGTATGTCTTTGAAAGAGAAAACTCAAGATGAATAAGGCTTCTCTGTGCAACTCTTTTCTCTGTGCTTTGAAATAACTTCTTGCTCCTAGAAAACGTCTCTCTACAAGCTACTGTCCTTTGCCCTTGCCTGGTAAGCTAAGGGGTTCAGTTTAATTCACAGAGCGGGCCTTTCAAGAAGAGCACAGCTAATCAGCCTTCCCTCCCTTTCATCACATCTCTACCCCTTCTGCATCTTTCTTTCCACCCTTGCTACTCTCCCTCAAGGCTCACCTAGATTTGTAGTTTAAAGGATCCCTTCCTTCAAAAAGCAGCTAACCACTTAGTGGTGGTTTAGTTGCCAAGTGGTGTCCAACTTTGGCGACCCCATGGATTGAAACCAGTCAGGCTCCTCTGTCCGTGGGATTTCCCAAGCAAGAATACTGAAGTGGGTTTCATTTTCCTTCTCCAGGGCATCTTCCTGACACAGGGATTGATTCCTGCACTGCAGGCGGATTCTTTACCAACTGGGCCACCAGGGAACCCCATTAGGGCTAACCTCTTAGGGGACACACAAATTCTGTGCTGCAACAGCTTTTTCATTCCTCTTCCCCTAGAGCAAGGATATTGAAACCCTTCTTTGAGAAGTTATAAAGTTCCTTCAGGTTTTAACATCGTATAGGAAAACCCGGACAAATTTTTGGCCAACCCGATTATTTTTCAATAAATAAATAATGGTTGCATTGATTAAGCCCTGTTCCCCCAGGTATGTTTTTCCATCCTTCTATTATGAATGCCTGGATCCATGCCACCTGGTTAGAAATCCCACTTCCAACCCACTCAGGCAGCCAGATGTGGCCAGGTGACTTAATTCTCCCAAAGGGAGAGTGATCTCAGGGGTGTATACCTTTCCTGGGGCTGAGCCTGAAGATATGGGGCATGGTGTCTCCACACTCTTTCCCCTCCCCCCAAGCTTGGACACAGAAGTGCTAATTACCTTGCTCTGACCATGCAGATGGACTCTACGATGTGGGGGAGGATGGAGTCACAAAGTAGAAAAAACTGGGTCTGGCGGAACAATTTCCGCAAGGAGCATGACTGCCTTTCCTTGCAGGCCTGGATGCACTAACTAAAGTTGTATCTTCTTTAATTCACTGCATTTTGGGGTCTCTTTGTTCCAACAGCATGGGTTTTATCACAATCGCCACAGCACTGCTACACAGCGGTACATTTTCCTCTGAGGTAAATAAAGTCACTGTTCCCCGTTTCCACGTGAAGAAACACAGACTTGGGGGACTAAGGGACTTCTTCCAAGGACAAAAGCATGGTGCACTGATCAAAACTGCAGGTCTGTTCGATGCAAACGCCCACCCACGACACTACGGTGTCCACTACAGATCCTTTTGTAAATCATCTCACTCAGAGATTTTTTGCTCTGTTATCTCTTACATAACCAGAACAGATACATTATCAGCTCAAAATGAAGGGGTATCAATTATATCTGGTGTGCTCACAGATGCTATTAATTTATACTGCCTGTTGAAGATTAAAATTTGTAGAAACACCGCCCCCCCCACCAACTTCAAAGGAATCAGACAGAAGGCCAAGTTGAAAGAGGCTTCTGGTTGAAACTTTACTTCCTTTCCAAAATTCTAGGATCTGACCCACAAAGCCCAGATCTGTACCTACACTCAAGTGCTCCCACACAGGAAAAATTCATAATGAAAGCACTTTAGCTATGTTTAATATCTTGCTTATTATGAAAGGGGCCATGAAGCCCTTACCCAACACTGGAGTGCTCCTTTTAGTAATAATAAGGCCACACACCTTCATTCCTCACAAAACTTTTAAAACTATAACCAGGAGACATGCCAGGGACGTGTATACTGGAAGAGGTTGGCAGGATGAGGGCACGAGGGATATTGGAAGGATAAGCCTCTTGTCTTTCCATGTCACCCCCGGAAAAAAATCAATTTGCTTTAGAATCCATTTCATCTTCCAGAAAGCTCTTATGACTAAGTGCCAGAGTCAACTTATTTATTCCTTCAGCATGTACGTATTGAATACTTACTGTGTGTTGACGACTGTGCCAGGCCCTGGACACAGAATAGTTAAGTACAAGACAAGTTAGGAGACAGAAGGTGGTTTTTTTAATCCTAACTTAAGCTTGAGTAAAAATTACAGAATAAGTTGTTTCATTCCTTAAGAATTGCAAAATGCATAGATTATAAGAAAGGAAGGCCCCTCCCTTCCATCCTTGCCAACATCCGTCCATCAGAGGGGGCTACCAGCACTATCTGCAGGGGTGCTTCAAGCATCAGCTCTTGGGACGTTTCTGGTGGTCCAGTGGTTAGGACTCTGGCTTTCACTGTCAAGGGCCGGGGCTTGATTACCAGTCAGGGAACTAAGACCCCTCAAGCCACATGGCTCAGGTTAAAAAAAAAAAAAAAAAAAGAACGCATTCAAATACTACTTCAGGTCTGAAGAAAACACTTTCACAATGTAGTGACCTTTCTCTAAAAACTCGCTACAAAACTGCTCTGAGTTTTGAAGATCTTAAGTGGCACTTAGGTTCCACAGAATAATTAGAGCCCTATTTTCATTTGCACCTAAATTCCTCCAGGTCAGTCAGTTCTCTCTTTCGTGCGAGGCATTCACTTGTAAAGAGCATCAGTGGACCGCTGACTGGCACCTACCGGGCAAAAGTGAAACGGCAGGGCTCAGGTAAATCTGAACCCTGGCTCAGAGAGCTGACAGCTTCTGCGAGACCAGAAACACAGACGGGATGACTCTGAATCCTGCACAGAAGCAGCAAATGCCATGCTGGGAGAGATCATGGAAGCGCTAGAAGCATTAGAGGCGGGAGAGTTTCTCCTCAGGGTGGGAGACAGGGCCCAGCTGGAAAGCAAATTTAAACATGAAAAGCATCGAAAGGAAGACAGCCCCTACATCTGCCCAGCTGTGAACATGCCTACCCCGTACCAGCCATGGCCTCGGTCCCCAAAGCCAGCCTTTCAACAGTGTGAGGCTGAGGAAACAACAGGAGCGGGACTTCCTGGGTGGCCCAGTGGCTAAGACTGCACTCCCAAAGCAGGGGGCCCAGGCTCGATCCCTGGTCGGGGAAGTAGATCCCACATGCTGGAAGTAAAGATCCCAAGTGCGGTAACCAAGAACTGACTCAAATAAATAAATAAATACTTATTTTTAAAAAGACGACGATGACAACGGGAGCAAGTTCATGGAGATGGCCAAGTGCAGACTGGGCACGAGGTAGTTCTGGGAGGCTGGAGACTGGAGTGTGTGTGTAAGGCTGTAAGGAAAATAGGATAGGAGATCAGGACTAGGGCCAAAGAGTGGAAAGATCTGGAGTGACCAACCAAGGAGCTGGGTCTGTATTGAGTAGCTAGTGGTACCCCCTGGAAGTCCTTTAATGGGGAGGAACATAAAAGCCACATTGAAAGGAGTTCCCTTGGATGTTTGGAGGCTGAGGCTCTGTGCAGGGGAACTAGTGAAGAGACTATGGGAAAAGAAGAGCCGTCTTGGTAGCGGCACTGGGAATGCAGCAAGCATCACGTGCAAGACAGAGGAGGGGTTAAGACTCTGCCTTCCAATGCAGGGGGCACAGGTTCAATCCCTGGTCAAGGAACTAAGATCCCACGTGCTGCAGTGGAAAAAAAAAAAAAAAGACAAAGGAGTGGGCTGCAGGAAGGGAGCAGGGGGTACTTGAAATCCGAGGCTCTGCTCTAAAGATGGAAGCTGACTTCAGGAAGCCGTCTCCTGTCTTCACGCCCTTCACCTCCACCAGGCTCCTTCACACCTGGCTCCTTATAGCTTTCCCAATACTGCTTCTTTAACGACTACCTGCACAGCCACCCACTCTCCCAGGGGTCATCAGTCTTCATAAGATTCAGCTCCTAACTCTGCATCTCCAAGGCAGTGACTTACCTGCTTACCAGAGCCTACATGTTGCTCCCCTAACAGTCATTTCACCCTTTTCTGTAGTGGAGGTCAGCAAACCTCTGGACAGCACCAGGTAGTCAATACTTTAGCCTTGGGGCTTCCTCGGTGGCTCAGTGGTGAAGAATTCGCCTGCCAATGCAGGTTCCATCCCTGGTCTGGGAAGATCCCACCTCCTGCCAAGCAATTAACCCCATGCGCCACAACTACGGAGCCCAAGTGCCCCAGAGCCCAGCTCTGCGACAAGAGAAGCCACTGCAATGAGAAGCTCACATACCACACTCGAGAAGAGCCCGCACATCAACCAAGACCCAGCACAGCCAAAAATAAATGAACGAAATGATTTTTAAAATACTTTAGGCTTTGCAGGCAATTAAGATCTCTCTCACAACTCCTCACCTCTTCCGTGGTAATATGAAAGCAGCTGCTGACAATTCATAAATGAATGGGTGTGGCTAGGTTCCTGTACAGTTTGTTTTCAAAGCCTTATTGATTTTTACTGAGGTATAGTTAGGTAGACTGAGGTATATACAATGTTATATTAGTTTCAAATGTAAAGTGATTAATTTATCCATATGTACATATATGTATACATATTCTTTTTCAAACTCTTTTCCATTATGGGTTACTATAGGATACTGAATATAATTCTCTGTGCTCTCCAGCAGGACCTTGATGTTTAGCTGTTATATGTACAACAATATGTGTATGTTAATTCTAAATTTCTAATTTTCCTCTGTACCCTCCACCATCCCCTTTGGTACCCATAAGCCTACACAATTTTATTTACAATAACTGGTAGCTGGCCGATTTGATGCTCAGGAAATTTTTGGCCAGCTCCCGTTCTATAGTACCAGAAGCTTTCGCAGGGTGTCTGGCTTGCTAAAGATGACATTTTCCAGCCTCTCTTACAGCTAGCTGTGGTGGCATGACAGTTTGGTAATAGGATGTGAGTGAAAATGATCTGTACCACATCTACATCATGTCCCTTCTCAGGGCTAAAAAGAGGTCAGGCTGAGTCACCTTGACTATGAAGAGGGGGGACTCCCACAGAAGGGCAGAGAAACAAGACGGAAGGAATCTGTCTGTTGAGGTTCCCTGCCAGTCCTCCAGGATGGACCATGTGGACTGTTTTGAGATAGAAAAGGAAAAAGCCCCCAAGCCTTTTAACTTATGTCACTGTATTTTGAGGCATCTCTTTATAAAGCTTTGCATAGTCAAGTTTAGCTCAGTGCACAAAGAGGCTGCATTCAGCAGGGCTGGGCTACTGAATGATCAATCATCAGTCAAGAGCCCACACAGTGGTTGGATGACTCGGAACAAATCTATCAATCATCAAAGCACACATCTATCCTCATCATGGGAACCAATGCTGAGCAAAAGCTTACTCTGTGCCATGCACTTACAAAATACAAAGCTCACTTGAAAGCAATTCTTCTTCTCATCAGTTTTTACAGACGAGGCTCAGAGAGATTACAACATATGCTCGTAGCCACACTACTCCTAAGTAGCTGCACAGATATATAAACTTGGGGATACACGATTCTCCGGCACACTCTTTTGCTCACATCAGCAGCTCCCTCGTGTCCAGGACAGGTCATAGTAGTCAAATCCAGGGTGATTTTTAGAGGTGGCTCTGGGACTACAGGCTTCAGTACTCAAACTGAAAAGTGCCACGAAGATCTCCATTTGGTTTCATCACTACTCCCCTCCACAAGCCAAGTATGCCAGCATGGCACAAGGTTACATGACTTACCCAGATTCTTCCGATACAGTTTGAGAATGTCAGGCTGTGGATTTCAGGAGACAGCCACAGAGGCTGCCAACTCGGCTCCAGCTCTGCCACCACCTCCTCCTTCATTGACTATTAGAAGTTAACTGTCTCGACACCTGCTACCCCAGGCTGAAGGGAGCCTGCAAAGCCATTTCAAAATATGCCAGAGGAGGGGAAGAGCTTCTTTTCTCTCCAGGAAAGGGTGAGCAAGGCCGCCGACGCCTGCTGTTGACCCCGAGCTGTCAGGTGGAGCAGCAGCTTCTGCTGGGGGCTTGGCACCCGCCGTGGGGACCATCTGGCTCTGTTTCCCTGCCTGCTCAGCCGTTCCGGACCTGTGCAGCCAGGAGGCCCAGGGGAAGTCAAGTTCACCCCCAAATTACAGCCTAGTCAATGGCAGGTGAACCCGAAATTCAGGTGAAGAAGATTTTAATCTTATTTCAAGTTTAAAAGGAAGAACTATTTCAAAATTCTTTTTTTTTTTTTTTTCAGTTTCACCATGTGGCATGTGAGATCTTAGTTCCCTGATCAGGGATCGAACCTGTGCCCCTTGATGGAACTGTAGAGTCTTAACTACTGGACTGCTAGGGACGACCCTAGTCTGATTTTTTTTTTAAATAGGATAAGTTCATTTGACAAAACTTCACTTGTTTAATCAGCTGTGAATGGCCAATCAAAAGTTAAGCACTATAATTAGTTGTTACTATACCAAGAACTACATAAAGAAAATGTTTTGTTACAGAAATGTTTATCATGAGTAAAGCACAAAATTAACATGTTCTCAATTACTTTTTTAATGCACTTTTTTCTTTGGCACATCTTTAACAAGTATTTTCAGAACCAAACTACAATGGAAGACAAACTGTGCAGCTATTTAAAACCATGTTTTCAAAGAATATTTTTGGGATGTGAAAAAAGTTCTTACATATATTGTTAAGTGTTTTTTTTTTTTTTTTTAAAAGCAGGTTT